>NC_091758.1:8267500-8270000 GCF_043380555.1 Nothobranchius furzeri
AAATCTAAGGGGGAAACACATCTAAGAGGCCTCGGGGGTCAAGGGTGAAGGATACATGAGGAGCAGAGCTAAAGTCAATACTGGGGAGACAAGGGAGAGGGGATATGGAACATAGACAGGACAGCCAGAGGTGTGAGGAGAATGGCCAGACTGGTTCAAGCTGATAGGAAGGCAACAATAACTCAAATAACCACTCGTTACAACCAACGTCTGCAGAAGAGCATCTCTGAACACACAACATGTTGAACCTTGAGGCAGATGGCCTACAGCAGCAGGCTTCACCAGGTGCCACTCCTGTCAGCTAAAACAGGAAACTGAGGCTACAGTTCACACAGGCTCACCACAATTGGACAATAGAAGATTTGAAAAATGTTGTCTGATGAGTCTCGATTTCTGCTGCGACATTCTGATGGTAGGGTCAGGATTTGGTGTCAACAACAACATGAGGACTGTAGGGTGCAAGACAGGTTTTGGGACTGGGCCTTGCAGTAGAACTGCTACTCCTCCACATCAGAAGGAGCCAGCTGAGGTAGTTCGGGACACCCCCCAAGGGAGGAGTTTGTGCCTTGTCCTGCTGTCAGGATGCCACCAGGTTGAGCCGTGCTTCATTGCTTAGGTTATTTCAGTGTGGCAGCCTGGAAATGTCTGAGGGTCCCATTGGAAGAGCTGCTGGAGATGACTGTGGAGACGACAGTCTGGACCACCCTAGTGGGAATGCTGCCTCCGGAGAAGCTGAAGATGACTAACACCATGTTGCTAATGAATGACATGAATGATAACTCAACATACTGTAGTACTGATGTGGTGTCCAGGTTGTTCTGACCATATTTGGGGATTACAACAAGGAGATTGTGTGTTTTCTTGGTCAAATACAAGTATAAAAAATAAATATAATAAATATATAACATATATAACACACACACACACACACACACACACACACATATATATATATATATATATATATATATATATATATATATATATATATATATATATATATATATATATTAGATCAATCCAGAATCAGAATCAGAATAGGTTTGTTGCCATTTTCAGTGAACAAACAATTCACAAACTAGGAACTTGCTTCGGTACTAATGTGCTACATATGACATGAATAATAAGATTTAAAATAGAATAAAATATAATAAAAAAAACTAGAATAAAACTTTCAGCTATAAAAATGGCAGGTAATGGTAACATGGCCGATAACGTGACGTTGTGTTGAGTACAGAAGACGAGCATGGTTGTGTGTTTATAATCTGTTCACAAGTCTAACGGCAGATGGAAAGAAGCTGTTCTTATGGCGGGAGGTTCTGGTCTGGATGGACCGTAACCTCCTGCCTGAGGGAAGCAGCTCAAAAAGTCTGTGATCCGGGTGCGAAGGGTCAGCTGCTATCCGACCTGCACGCCCCCAAGTTCTGGAGACGTACAGGTCCTGGAGAGATGGAAGGCTGCAGCCAAGCACCTTCTCAGCAGAGCGCACAATGCACTGCAGTCTATGTTTGTCCCTCACCGTGGCTCCAGCATACCACACAGCGATGGAGGAGGTGAGGATGGACTCAATGATGGCCGTGTAAAACTGCACCATCATCTGGGCCGGCAGCTTGGCCTTTTTCAACTGCCGCAGAAAGTACATCCTCTGCTGGGCCTTTTTGATCAGGGAGCTGATGGATGGCTCCCACCTAAGGTCCTGTGTGATGGTGGTTCCGAGGAAGCGGAAGGAGTCCACAGTGGTGACGGGGGTGTCCGTCAGGACGAGGGGGAGAGATGGGGCTGTGACTTTCCTGAAGTCCACAATCATCTCCACTGTCTTCTGAGTATAGAGCTCCAGGTTGTTGCTGCTGCACCAGTACACCAGCCGTTCCACCTCCCTCCTGTAGGCGGACTCATCACCGTCAGAGATGAGCCCGATGAGGGTGGTGTCAACCGCAAACTTGATCAGTTTAACCGAGTCATGGCTCGAGGTGCAGCAGTTTGTGTACAGGGAGAAGAGCAGAGGAGAAAGTACACAACCCTGTGGAGATCCTGTGCTAATAGTCTTAGTGGTGGAAACATTCTTCCCCAGCCGCACGCACTGTCTTCAGTCTGTCAGGAAGTCAGTGATCCACCTGCAGGCATGAGCTTGTCCTGGAGCAGAGCAGGGAGGATGGTGTTGAACGCAGAGCTGAAGTCCACAAACAGGATCCTAGCGTAGGTTCCGGGGGAGTCCAGGTGCTGCAGGATGAAGTGGAGGGCCAGGTTGATGGCGTTGTCTACAGTCCTATTAGCTCTGTATGCAAACTGCAGAGGGTCCAGGAGGGGGGAGGTGAAGGACTTGAGATGAGGGAGGACCAGGCGCTCAAAAGACTTCATGACTACAGACGTCAGCGCCACAGGCCTGTAATCATTCAGTCCAGTGATACGGGGTTTCTTAGGGACAGGGACAATGGTGGACAGCTTAAAGCAGGCTGGAACGTGGCAGGTCTCCAAGGAGATGTTAAAGATGTCAGTGAAG
>NC_091758.1:8277500-8280000 GCF_043380555.1 Nothobranchius furzeri
GTCTTTGGATCTAAATAAACATTTTAAATTAGTTGACTTACTTTTAAACTTGAAAATTGTCCCCGAAGTAGCTGCTGGTTTCTGATCCGCCGTCTCTTTGAAAATACCGCGGTGTATTCTGGGTAATTTTTGACCAAGGCTAGGCTACAAGACACCTCCCTTGTATCCTTGCTCAGCTAGCTAAACGGCTAACAAACGGAGAACACGCCCCGGTAGAACATGAACATTGGAACACGTCTTGGCGGCTCTCGATGACATATCTCCTAGGCAACCGGGGCGGGGCCAAGAGGTCAAGGGGAGGTTCTTTGGCATTGAGAAACACCCAAACAGTCACTCACACCTCTCGTCACAAGGGACAATTTTAGAGTCTCCAGTTAGCCTGACATGCAGGTGAACTGTGGAGCCCCTGGTTGCCTCGCTGCCAGCAACCTTTTCCAGGTCTGACAGAAAACCACAGACCAAGCAGAATGTTTGGCACCTCTACCTTGTCCTCCATGTCCTCTACAGGGTTGTGAAGGATAAACCGATGTGACTGGATATTCGATTCAACAAGTGACAGATACTGCTGCATCGATAGCAGCCTCCTCAATCGTTTGCAGAGTCATTGATCGGGTATCGCAAGACTTTGGATCAGTTGGTGGCTTTACACGTGCGCCAGCATCTCTTAAACAATGCGAGAGCTTCAGCTGCCGGCAAAACGCTTTTATACAAAACATAATTTACTACCTAACAAATACAAACTATAAACTGTGCGTTGCTTTAGATATAAGCATCTGCCAAATAAATAAATAAACATGGCAGCTGCCTGCCAAACTCCGTAGAGCCGCCCGCTAACACATCGGGATCAATACGGTTGGTCGAGGATCGCAGCGGTTTGGGATTATACGGGCAGATTTTGTTTACTTCCTGTGTGTCTTGCTGATGTTAAAGGAGACATAACATGCTTTTAAGTTATTCCTTTTTACATCTAAATCCTTCAGTTGGGGTCTAAATACAGTGGAACTGCAGTTCTTTGGTCTGATTTCCTCATTATTGTTGCTCTACAGACCCTCATCTACCCCTGTTCTGAGGAGAGTCTTGAGAACGAGCCGTTTTGGGTACTGTCTCTTTAAACTGGAGGAGGAGCTGTAAACTCCGCCCCCCTCCATAGTGCAGACCTGTACTCTCCTCCCCCAGTCGGACTTTGTAGTTCTATAGAGAAATCATTATTTAGCATAGCAGATTTAGCATAGCATATTAGCATTTTTAAAACACGCGGGGAGAGTAGTTCATCAAGCTGTTTCATGGCTGCTAACTCTCTCATGCATTTGTCTGTAGTCACTCACACACACCCGTCACGGCCGACGGAGGGACAAGCGAGCAGGCACACGCGCGCGCACACACACACACACGGAATGCTGCTTGCTTATTTCTGTAAAAAAATGTTTAAAAAAATGATACAGCTCATTAAAACACCATTAAAAGAATATATTTTATTAAGATCTCTATCTATATATATACATACATATAATTATAAATAATTTTATAAGTAGTCTTTTTTTATATTGGGTGTCTTAATGGCTGAAAATGGATAAAAAGCAGTTACATTTTAATTTAAAGATTTGAGATTCTAGTCAAAAATAAAGAACATTCCTCCAAGTGTTCTTTAATGTGATCATTATAATTCTAATGCTTACAACTTTGTTTTTATTGTCTGCAATGTGTAGCCTATATCTTTATTAAATGTGTTTAGCTGTAAAGTGGTAATTCTCTCTAATGTGTACACACAGGTGGACATCAGTGCTGCAGTGAAATTCCCAAGATCAGTCTGCTTTGCTAACAAATATAGTTAAATCTTACCTGCATTCTAAATAAATACCGTTAGGTGAATACATCAGTAGGCATTGAGTTATTGATACAATCCCTAACAGCCAGAATGGAAGAAGAGCATGCTGGGTCATCCTGGATCTGAGCCTGTTCTGTGTATTTACCTACAGGATGCAATAAATGTCTACAAGGCTGAGTTTGGACCATTACATCTAAAAGAAAGCATACAATCAGTGATTTTTTTATTGTTTACATTAAAATACAAATTTTCTAAGTATTAACCTCACAGCAAATAAGTAGAACAATATAATAAACAGGCTTTAGTAGTTAAACAGGCGTTGTGCACACAGGTGCTTTGTGTCTCGGTGCTGGTGGTGTCTAGGTCTCAGAGTTCCTGTCCTCCTGCCGTCTTCTGTTGTCCTCAGGATACGGATTGATGTTTCCTGATGATGAGGGAGGGGCTGTATGTGGGCTTCAAACTGGTCCTGGACAACAGTGGGAGACCTCCGTTGTCTGAATACTGAGACCAGAGGGTTGGTGAGATGCAGATCTTCTCTACCTCATCTAGAAACGGAGTTGGTTCAGGGAAAACTTTTCCAAAGACCAGTTCCATGATGTCATCGCCATATTCTGCAATGATAGACGATAACTTTAATGACATATTTTGTTTACAAGCAGCTTTAGGAAAGTTGTT
>NC_091758.1:8285000-8330000 GCF_043380555.1 Nothobranchius furzeri
CTGTAATATTGCTTTTAGGTGATAAGTCTTCTGTTGTTAAAATGATTGATCACATTGGGAGGAAGACTTTGTACGGATCTGACCATCTGTGGAATGAGCGGCACACCTGAATGTGTGCCTGTATAGATTAACAAGCTTCACAAACAGGACATTGTTCATCATGTGACCAGACTGGTGACCAGGATGAAAACTAGGAGCCATGGCGTTGTGGCTTTCTCTGTGTGGACCTTCCAGATGCTGCTGAGGCTCGTGAGAGATGAAAAGTAGCCTAAATGTGTGGTTTGCTCTTTAGTACAGTGAGAAAGTTGATTTCAAGTACATTTGAAATCACTTCTGACTGAAAAGTAAAATGAAAAATAGACGTTTCTCACGGCCAGGTTGTACCTTTGTGATTCTGGCACAGCTGCGTCTCGCATAGATACGTTATGTTCCATCTCGATTACGTGCTTTTATACTGAAAGTTAGCTTTTGAAGTTACAATACGACACGCACAGCACTTACCTCACCAGAAACGGTTAATGTGGAGCACTTTATGAATACTTTGCATATAAATAAGCCAGCTGATCGGTGGCGTCTCATGGTTACCGTGGCAACAGAGAGGTTTACAAAACGCAATTTCACTCGAGATGCTTGTGAGTGACGTAGAGGCTCGGAGAAATGTTCAATTTCCTTCCAGTGGCACATCGTTCCTGCAGCAGTGAATGCTCTGAGGGTGGCAGATGAAGAAAGGTACCTAAATGAAGAAGGGGTCAAATGAAGACAATAACAAATGATTATTGAAATCATCCAAACAGCTGCATCATGCTGCTTTGAGATCACTGAGATATTCCAGATCTAAGGAACATTAAATGAAAACATTTTCTTGACAACATTTTCTTTATGATCACAAAGTTTAACGTAGAAGATGACTTACGCAATTTTTAGACTCTGCTTTTTGCGTAAACAAACGTTACAAATGATGAATAATAAATGACCTGTGCTTGTATAACATAGGGCTGGACGGTATAATAAAGTATATAGATACAATTTTTTTATGTTGATCGATATCGATAAAAATATTTAAAAAATTGTAGAAAAAATGTTTTACATGCAGCCCTGGCCATTTTCTTTTGGTATTTTTATTTATCCTCTCCCTGGGCTGTCACCTTACCGTGGTGGAGGGGTTTGAGTGTCTCAATGATCCTAGGAGCTAAGTTGTCTGAGGCGCTATGCCTCTGGTAGGGTCACCCATGGCAAACAGGTCCTAGGTGAGGGATCAGACAAAGAGCAGCCCGAAGACATCTTATGATGAATTATATAAAAGGAAACCGTGTTCCCTCGCTCGGACATGGGTCACCGGGGCCCCCCACTGGAGCAAGGCCTGGAGGTGGGGCACGTTGGCGAGCGCCTGGTGGCCGGGCTGTCACCCATGGAGCCCGGCCTGGCACAGCCCGAAGAGGAAACGTGGGTCCCCCTTCCCATTGGCTCACCACTCGTGGGAGGGGTCAGAAGGGTTGGGTGCAGTGTGTGACGGGTGGTAGTCGAGGGCGGAGACCTTGGCGGTCTGATCCACGGCTACAGAAGCTGGCTCTTGGCACATGGAATGTCACCTCTCTGGTGGGGAAGGAGCCTGAGTTGGTGTGTGAGGTTGAGAGGTTCTGACTAGATATAGTCGGACTCACCTCAACACATGGCTCTGGCTCTGGGACCAGTTTCCTTGAGAGGGGTTGGACTTTCTACCACTCTGGAGTTGCACCCACTGAGAGGCACCGAGCAGGGTTGGTCGTACTAGTTGCCCCCCATCTTGGTGCCTGTCATGTTCTGTGTCCCTTTGTTCCCCAGCCCCTTCCTGTTCCCACTTCAGGCTCTCTTCTTGTGTCCTCCTAGTCACTCCCTGGTAGTTGTCTTTAGATCAGTCCTCCTCACCCATCTGGTTATTAGTGGTTTATTTTTGCCCTCTGTCTTTTATGTTTAGTTAGATCCATGTTTTATTGGTTAATGTTTATCTGCCCTCCTGTCAAGCTCTTTCCCTTCCCATTTAGTTAATTGATTCCACCAGTTTCTCCTCAGCTCACACTCCTCACACCTGCCACCTGTTTCCCTGATTACCTCCCTCTGTGTTTATAAGCCTTGTCTTGTCACTCTGTGTTTGTTGGTTCATTGTCTTAGGTCAGCGTTGCTTTGTCTCTAGTCTCTAGTCTTTAGGTCTCTGCTCAGAAGGTGAGCTTTTGGTTTTCTGGTCTGGTTTTAGTTATTAGGTTTTGGCTTTCTCCCCTTGGATTTTTGATTATCTTCCTAAATAAAGGATTTTACCTTTCAACCGCCCCTGCCTGTGTGTTCTGGATGTCCTGCACCTTGGGTCCAAACCTCCTGCTCTCCATGTGACAGTGCCTGTACATTGGGGTTTACCCCAGTGAATGAGATGGTAACCTCCCTCCGTCTACGTGTGGGGGAATGGGTTCTGACTGTGGTCTGTGCTTATGCACCAAACTACAGTTCAGACTATCCACCCTTTTGGAGACCTTGGAGGGGGTGCTGGAAAGCGCTCCTTCTGTTGGCTCCCTCGTTCTGCTGGGGGACTTTAACGCTCACGTGGGCACTGACAGTGAGACATGGAGTGGTGTGGTTGGGAGGAACGGCCCCCCTGATCTGAATTAGAGTGGTGTTTTGTTATTGGACTTCTGTGCCAGTCATGGATTGTCTATAATTAACACCATGTTCAGACATAAAGGTGTCCATATGTGCTCTTGGCACCAGGATACCTTAGGCCGCAGCTCTATGATCGACTTTGTTGTTGTTTCATCTGACCTGCAGCCGTATGTTTTGGACACTCGGGTGAAGAGAGGGGCGGAGCTGTCCAGTGACCACTACCTGGTGGTGAGTTGGCTCAGATGGTGGGGGAGGGTGCCGGTCAGACCAGGCAGGTCCAAACGTGTCGCGAGGGTCTGCTGGGAACGTCTGACAGAGTCTCCTGCCAGAAGGAGCTTCAATTCCCACCTCCGACAGAACTTCCAAAATGTTCTGGGAGAGGTGGGGGACATTGAGTCTGAATGGACCCTGTTCCGTGCCTCCATTGTTGAGGCGGCCGCCCGGAGCTGTGGTCGCAGGATCGTCGGTGCCTTTTGTGGTGGCAACCCCCGTACCCGCTTGTGGGCACCGGCGGTTAGGGATGCTGTCAAGCGGAAGAAAGAGTCCTATCAGGTCTTTTTGGCCTGTGGGCCTCCAGAGGCAGCTGACGGGTACCGGCAGTCCAAGTGGAATGCGGCTTGGGTGGTCTTTGAGGCAAGAACCCGGGCATGGGAGGAGTTTGGTGAGACCATGAAACAAGACTTCCATATGGCTTCGAGAAGATTCTGGTCCACCATCCAGCACCTCACAGGGGGAAATAAGTGTGCTACTAGCACTATCTATAGTGGAGACGATGTGCTGCTGACCTCTACTCAGGACTTTGTGGATCGGTGGGTAGAATACTTTGAAGACCTCCTCAATCTCACCGACACGTCTTCCAGTGAGGAAGCAGAGTCTGGGGACTTTGAGTTGGCCTCTCAAATCTCTGGTGCTGAGTTCACTGAGGTGGTTAAAAAGCTCCTCTGTGGCAAGGCTCCAGGGGTGGATGAGATCCGCCCGGAGTTCCTTAAGGCTCTGGATGTTGTGGGGTTATGTTGGCTGACGCGGCTCTGCAATGTCACGTGGACATCTGGGGCAATCCCACTGGACTGGCAGACCGGGGTGGCGGTTCCCTTATTTAAAAAGGTGAGCCGCAGGGTGTGTTCCAACTACGTGGGGATCACACTCCTGAGCCTCTCTGGTAAGGCCTATTCAGGGGTTCTGGAGAGGAGGGTCTGTCGGATTGTTGAACCTCAGATTCAGGAGGAGCAATGTGGTTTTCGTCCTGGCCGTGGAACACTGGACCAGCTCTATACCCTTAGGGGGATCCTGGAGAGTGTGTGGGAATTTGCCCAACCTGTCTACATGTGTTTTGTGCATTTGGAGAAGGCGTTTGACTGCGTCACTCGGGGGGCCCTGTGGGGGGTACTCCGGGAGTATGGGGTACCAGGCCCTCTGATATGGGCTGTTAGGTCCCTGTATGACTGGTGTCAGAGCTTGGTCCGCATTGCTGGCAGTAAGTTGGGCTCGCTCCCAGTGAGAATTGGACTCTGCCAAGGCTGCCCTTTGTCACCGATTCTGTTCATAACCTTTATGGACAGGATTTCTAGGTGCAGCCAAGGTGCTGAGGGCATCCGTTTTGGTGGCCTGAGGATCAGGTCTCTGCTTTTTGCAGATGGTGTGGTCCTGTTGGCTTCATCAGAACGCGATCTTCAGCTTTCGCTGGAGTGGTTCGCAGCCGAGTTTGAAGCAGCTGGGATGAGAATCAGCTCCTCTAAATCTGAGACCATGGTCTTGATTCAGAAAAGGGTAGAATGCGTTCTCCGGGTCAGCGATGAGGTCCTGCCCCAAGTGCAGGAGTTTAAGTATCTCGGGGTCTTGTTCACGAGTGAGGAAAAACTGGAGCGTGAGATCGATAGGCGGATTGGTGCTGCATCTGCAGTGATGCGGGCGTTGTACCGGCCTGTCGTAGCTGAGTCAGAAGGCAAAGCTCTCGATTTACCGATCAATCTACGTTCCTATGGTGATGAGCTTTGGGTAGTAACCAAAAGAACGAGATCGCGAATACATGCGGCCGAAACGAGTTTTCTCCGAAGAGTGGCTGGGCTCTCCCTTAGAGATAGGGTGAGAAGCTTGGTCATCTGGGAGGGGCTCGGAGTAGACCCGCTACTCCTCCACATCGAGAGGAGCCAGTTGAGGTGGCTCGGTCAGGATGCCTCTTGGACGCCTCCCTGGTGAGGTTTTCCATGCACGTCCAACAGGGAGGAGACCTAAATGTAGACCCAGGACACGGTGGAGGGACTATGTTTCTCACCCGGCCAGGGAACCCCTTGGGATTCCCCCGGAGGAGCTGGCCCAAAAAGCTGGGGAGAGGGATGTCTGGGCCTCTCGCCTTAGGCTACTGCCCCCGCGACCCGACTTCGCATAAGCGAATGAAAATGGATGGATGGATGGATGGATGTTTTGATTTTTTTTCTCCGCCTCTTCTCGCTGCAACTTATTTAGCGCTGCCACAAATGACTGTTTTAACAGTCGTCTAATCGTGTCATGTTCTAAGACACCATCGTTAGCTTCTAGTCTGACGTGTGATCAGTTATGTACCATTTAGTAATAAAGACAAGATGATCGCTTATCAAGCTACTTTAATTAACTTTGTAGCCTGTTAACACAAATGCTTCAGTCAGATGGAGGTAGGCTCTTAAAACCAAACATGACTTGTGTTCACCAGAGGCATGGTGGTGAGGCGGAAGCTCTTCATCTTCCAATCATAACTCAGAAAATAGCAGGGCACACCAAGGTATGCCTCTGTAGCATGGCTGGTCCACACGTCAGCAGTCAGTGACCATCGACAGCTCTTAGAGTCTGCTTTACCGTAAAGATAAAAGACATTGTAGCGTTATTAAGATCCTATTGTCTGCCCTAAACAGCTGCCCCTTCACACAGTAACATCGCCAAGGTCGGATGCTGGGTTCAGTATGTTTACATTCCAGGAGAAGAGACAGAGAAGAGAAGAACGCTTTCCATTAATTAATCAAAGTACTTTATTCGTGATAAAGCTAATCAGAGCATATGTTGATCATTAATAATCAGGTGAATGATCTGTGAAATAAAGATGTCATGAGTTATGTGTTTAATGAATAAACAGGACTGCACCAGACAGACTGATCTACATTACCATGGAAACACATGACACATTGTTTTCAACCAATCATAACTTTCGTCTGTCGTAGAGAGAATCTGGGTTGTTTAATTAAGTTGTCCAATCCGGTTTACTAAGATTTGTAAACAGTTAGGGAATATAAAACAAGGCAACACCATTTTAGACTCAGTTCCATTTCAACCTCAGTTCTGTTCAGTTGGAGATCCAGAGGATTCCATCGTCATCATTAAGAAAGTTGCAGGCTGGCCAGCTGCACTTTCCTACTTTAAACTGAGAACTGTCAAGCTGGAGATTTCCGTCGTTTGAACAACGAGACGACGTTCCTTCAAAATAAGAGCTAACTCGCTGACGCCTGCCGACTGCTACCGGAGTCGACCCACAGACGGGCTTTGTAGTGCTGCGACCGCTGCTCCACCAGCTCCAGCACATCTGAAGGTCCGAGGACCTGGCAATTCCTGATCTACACGGGAGGCTCCACAGGGTACGTGGTTACGGCGGAATTGCTGCTCATGTCATCAGCTTCTGAAACCTCGTGGTAGCCTAGTCATAACAACCAGATTCGCTACGTCAGCCTAGAGATTCTGAACAACACACACACATACACACCAACACGAAACATCCAAATCCATATGCATCCATCACGGAGTTAGTCCTGGTAGATTGTAAGAATTTATAATTATAGAAATTAAAGATTCTTAAATGATCCCAACTCTCTCTTTTCTTGTCTCTCAGTCAATACAGAGTGTTTAAGTAAACTCCCTGATGATAAAAACAACCGCTTCTGATTATAATATTTAGATCTAATTATAGTGTATAAATATACAAAATACAGATCACTGCAACATTTAAAGTTAGTTTATTTACCAGATTAATAAATCAGTTGTATCAGATAAAGTAGATGAAGATTTAACACAAAGAAAAAGTTTTATGCTGTAAAAATATTAGTTTCTTGATGCAGTCAGCAACCTTTTTATTTTTTTTCATAAAGGCATTTTTTTCTAATGTTTATTTTATTTGTGTCCAGAGAGAAACACACACACACACACACACACACACACACACACACACACACACACACACACACACACACACACACACACACACACACTTTAAAGGTTGTTTCTTTTCCATCATGGTGGAGAAATGGGAACAGCCTGGTAGGTAATTGTCATGGTAGTCTGGCTTGATCATCTCTGAAACCTTGATACCGACCATGGACAGGAGTCTGGTGACCAACATGCTCACAATGGCCTCGGTCAGGACGTTAGCTTGCTGAGGTGTGCACATAAGAATCTGGTCCACTGAAGAGGAGCACTTTTATTACCGCTGTAAGGTAGCGGGATGAAACAAATCATTAGTTTTTCATTAGAGCAACAATACGTCACATACAAACGTGTTCTAAAAGTTATAATATCACCACCACTGCTGGTGTTGCTACATCTACAAAAACAAGTAACTCTGTTGGTGTTAGCAGCTAACAAGAGGTAGACTTACCGATTCGACTCTTTGTGCTTCCTCTTAAGATATTCGTGCATCGCCCACATGCTCCCGTGAAAAGAGAGTTTAACTCCACGGGTCTTCCTTTTGTCTTTGTATAATGCTCCCAAACTTTCAGCTACGTTGCGACTCACCGTGTTTCCTTTCTCTGATGACGAGGCTGATCTGGATGGCCCCCACTGCGCATGAGCCTCAGCACTACAGCGGCAGCTGAGCAGAAAAGCAGGAAGCAGCAGGCAAGATTAAAATTTTTTTTTACAAAATCAGGTCTATTTTATTTGTCGGCATCGGTGTGACGAGTCGACTGATCGTGGCAGCCCTAGACATCTGGCTGCGGCTGCCTCACGCTCTGTTTTGGCTTGAGAGGGGAGGGTCTGGTCACGTAGCGTGCAGAGTCTGTGGTTTTGATTGGTTAGGAGTAAGTAGTGAGTCTAGTATGCAGCTACCTGATAGGTTATAACGAGAAAAGAAAACTTTTTATCGAAGTTTTATCGACCCGTGTTTTAATCTATCGCACCACATGTGCATTGGTAGATACGTATATTGAACTATTGAATTATCGTCCAGCCCTAGAATAACACCTTTCTGATTCACAGGACTCCAAAGGCCTTCACACCACCAGTGTCATTCATCCATTCACACACTGGTGGTGATGAGCTACACTGTAGCCACAGCAGCTCTGGGGTGCACTGACAGAGGCAAGGCTACCGAACACCGCTGCTCCTAATCCCTCCGACCACCACCAGCAGGTAAAGAGGTCTTGCCCCAGGACACAACAGTAGAGTTCTCTGCTGGGAGCTGGGATTGATCCCACAACCCTGGTCTACTCATGCCATTCTGGTATCTAATCAGGACAACAACCCTTTTATTGGATGTACTAGCGTAATCAACATCAAATGATTCCCTTGCTGTATAACATCTTTTTTATTTAAATCTCGATGTGTAAGTGAACTCAAACTGAATCACACTTTATCACGATGAAGGCTGAATCATCTCAAATAGTTTTTATGTGTGTTAAATATGTCCCCACTGTGGGACCAACAGTCCCGTCTTATGTTATTTTGGTTGTGTATGAAGATGCGTGTCCTACCAGCAACAGTCAGAACTCTACTGCATACAAGAGTGCCACCAAAATACTGGAAAACAACTCAAACATCCCTTTAGATTTTTGCCCTTTCCCTTTGAATTGCTGCCCTCTAGCGCCCTCTGTTCTCACCCTTTTTAAACTCTCACCTCTCCTTTTTCTTAAAGCTCTTTAAACTTTTAGTTTTTCCAGTTCACATGACATTTTTTTTACTCCTGCTCCTCCTCCTCCCCCACTGTCCCGCTGCCGTCCAGCTTCAGGAGGCAGACTAGTGTTACTCTGACTGGTTAACATGTCAGAGGAGAAAACAGTAAGAGGATTAAGAGCTGAGGTTCAATGTGGTGGGACATTCCTCCACACTAATTCTTCGGTAAGTTGGTTTAGTTTTTCTTTGGTTTCAAAGCCTCCTGTCCAGGAAACGTGACAAGTTCAAATGCATCACACACTTCATCAAACTATTAAATTATTAATGGTACATAGACAAGGCCGAAAGAACATGATGACTCCTAAATACCAGCTTCTCCATGAACAAAAAGGAAATAGAAAAAGAAAGAAAAACATTGTTTTTGGTCATAAAAGAGTTTGTCCCGGCTCCCTAAAAGCTGCAGTACCTCCTTTACTCCATGATTCCCAGATGAAGATGATGATGAGGGTTTTGGTATTTGGACTCTTGTCAAACAAGTGTTTTTTCTCTGATCTGAAAGGCGAGCTCGTCAACCCTGACAGGTTGGCCTTGGGGTCACTGCCTTGCTTCGTTGTCCTTCTGAAGTACCAGAAAGGAGCAGCAGGATAGAGCTTTGTCTGCAGCCACAAAAGACAGCAAGACACCCAGCAGGCTGTGAATTTAACCCCCCAAAGACCCACACAGACTGACATGCCAAGAGGCTACAGGTGGAGCTACACTGTGGAGAAACAAATAATGAGGCAGCGGGAGGTTGTACAGCCCCAGCCAGTGCGCTGGGCTGATAAGTTAGCTGTGAGAAGGAGAGACAAGGACAAGAGGAAACTTTAGGAAGGAAAATGTAAAACTACAACCAGCCCGCTGAGTCAGTACTGCTGGACAGAAAAGTACTATTAGAACATATTCTAATCCTAATCAGATGCTGAGCTACATCAGAGTAAATGCATGAACTTAGTGTTGTGGATGTTGGTGGTAGAAGTATAAATGCAAACACTGAAAAAAAAACACACCAAAAGCATCCCATCATAAAGGTAGTAAACATGAAGATCTGACAAGACGGTGTGCAGATGAAAAGGTTTGAGATAGGTAATGCCTACAAAGATTACGACTGACCTCGACTGTCTCTCTGCTGCTGCCCTGTGATCAAATACAAATGAAATCAACACCACTAACATCTAAATATTTTAATTTCAAGTTTTACATCAAATGTTCTGCTGTTTATGGCAACTTCCAGTGTATATATATATATATATATATTTATATATATATATATATATATATATATATATATATATATATATATATATATATGGTAAATGGCCTGTATTTGATATAGTGCCTTCTAGAGTCCTGTAACCCCCCAAGGTGCTTTACAACACAATCAGTCATTCACCCATTCACACAC
The DNA here is from genome assembly GCF_043380555.1 of Nothobranchius furzeri. Lineage (NCBI taxonomy): Eukaryota > Metazoa > Chordata > Actinopteri > Cyprinodontiformes > Nothobranchiidae > Nothobranchius > Nothobranchius furzeri. The sequence continues at coordinate 8,294,914 of NC_091758.1, forward strand.
ACATTCACACACTGGTGGGGATGAGCTACGATGTAGCCACAGCTGCCCTGGGGCGCACTGACAGAGGCGAGGCTGCCGAGCACAGGCGCCACCGGTCCCTCCGACCACCACCAGCAGGCAACGTGGGTTAAGTGTCTTGCCCAAGGACACAACGACAGCGACAGACTGAGCGGGGCTCAAACCTGCAACTTTCCAATTACGGGGCGAGCACTTAACTCCTGTGCCACCGTCGCCCCATATATATATATATATATATATATATATATATATATATATATATGTGCATATTCCAGTCTATAGTATTCCAGACAAAAGGTTCACTCTTGTTTCTTATTTACAGTTTTGATTGTCTTCCTTTTTCTTGTTACAAAAGTGCTAAAATGTGTTGCATGGTGTATAGTTTTTGCAATGAACTTTATTTTTGTGCATTTCTTTATTAATGTACCATTTGTAACTGGTAGTCCAAAATCAGTACAACTAAATGACAGAAAATTATTTCATTGCTTTGTTTCCTTGTTTAACACTAAATCCTAGAGTTATTTGAATTATTTTATTGTAGTTTTATGGGTTTTGTATTGTATCAATTTATTTTCAACAGCTGGTGAATGTTCAAAGGTGCAATATGTAAAAAAGAAGTAGGATTGACATCTTGTGGTGAAATTTGTTTACTGCAGTCCATTTTACTAAACAAAAACTCACTTCCTCCCTCCCGTTCCGTGGGTTTCACGGTTGTTGCAAGTTACGGATCAGCACCAGAAGATAGATGACATGCAAAAACGAGTCAAACACAGTAAGTTAAACAGATTGTCACATCTGGTTTTAGTACTCGGGTGTTTTACGGTAGATGATACTCACTAAACGTATTACAGCAACATTTGAGTAAGTGTATTTGTTTGTTGCTGTTAGCTTCCATTTTTAGTTCTGAACGACTCATTAAAGGAAGTAAAACGCCATGATTGACTCATTGTTCACTTCACTCATACATTTACTGTAATATTGAGTTGTCAGTATTTGAAAACGTAGCTTGACATATTTTTAGGGATGACTATTTGCTCCTAATTCCCCGTTAACGTTGCATGCCCGCCATTAGCCTATAGCCTGACTCACCTGATATTAGAATAATACAAAAATATGCCTCTGGAGCTTTTTGCCTGCTGTTGTCGAATTGCAAATGCCGATTTTGCAGCATTAAATCGTTGCAGACTCAATAACTGCACAGGCACACAGATTGTAAACAGTAGTCTTTAAGCATTTTGAAAGGAGAAAAACCGACAACCCCCAGCCGATAGAGAAGGACATCTGCTTCCAGCCTCCCTTCCAACACGATTGAGACATTAGACTGTTTTGGAAATCTTACATTTACTACTTTTAATGCATTGAATTGTTGGAAGGACGTTGAAATGCACACCCTATCAGATGCTAGTACAACTCACCTGTACACCAAACTACCAGTAATATTACTATGAGTGTCCTTGTGTCCAACCACACCACAGGAATCAAAAATATAAAGCTGTGCTTTTAACCAGATTGGTGAAGCTTATTTGTTATCATTCACATCGTGATCTATAAAGTGTGCATACATGAAGATTCATGAGTTTTCTTCCGAAAAATCGAAGAAAATGTAAAATTCTTGTTTCAGTAAATAGTTTTGTAGTATTCGTGTACACCGTACTTTTTTGTACCACGTTATAACAAACCTGCACACATTTTCAGTCCAATTGATCTAATGATTTCTTACTCATGTTTGGCGTCCAAAACATCAGTTTCATTTGTGACCAAATGACAATGGCAGCCATTTTTAATCACCTGGGTTATTATTACCAGTGTTGGGAGTAACACGGTACAAATGTAATTAATTAATGTAATGCATTGCTTTTGCTGTAATGTGGTAATGTAAGGCATTACAGGGAAAGAAAATGGTAATATTTACTCGGTACAATTGTCAGTAACGCAGTAATTACAATGCATTTTTAAACCCAGAATCAAGATGCGGGTTTCCTAAAAATTCAAACTGCGGGAAGCCTGAAAAAAGATCCAGTTTCCACATATATGACGTCATTTATGGACTCAGCTTTGCGGGCATTCTATGAGCAGAGAGGACACAGCGGTGACGGCTCAAATACTCCAGCTGCGTCCTGCACGCGGCCGCTGTTATATTCACTAAACCGCTCCACCAAAACAAAGTCATTCATTTGCGATCGTTTATATCAGCCCATATTCTCTGGTACTTCATGTACTTTTCAGCTGAGTTCATAATCTGTGCGCCGGTGATTTCAACTCATTGCTGCTGGAGCGCAGCGCATATTAAGCTTTTTATTTATTTATTTATTTTGCGTTCGGTAGATCCCTTTGGCTGATTAGTTAGAAAGTAGGAAGTCTAGGAAACAGTTTTTCTGGAAGACGGAGAAAACATGCAGCATGCAGGAAGGTTAGAGAGAGAAAGGGCAGGAAGTTATTCAAAATCAAGAAAACAAAACAAAGTGCTTGAAAAGAAAAAAAGTAGGCAGATTTATCCCCAACACACATTTTTACCAGTGAAAAGCAATAATATATAAGCATTTAATATTTATACATGTGATAGAATCAGATCACCCCAGAAGTCAGTCCCACATCCAGGGCCGTATCAAGGCATTTGGGGACCAAGGCAAATATAGGCTTGGAGCCCCCACCACCTCACTCCCTGCTCAGTTAATATAAGATGGCAGCGTGCTGAGAGTACAGATTGTTGTTGCTTTTATTTAGTAAACAATCATTTTAAAGCACTGTTATTATATCTGACTGTTTTTAACAGCAATCCTAGCTCAGACACCACATCACCTTCCACATATATGTCATGAGCTCACTGAGCGTCACATGACCAGATTCATATTGAAGTTGTTTTGGTGAAAGTAACTTAAAGTAATGCAAAAGTAGTGTAACGCCTTACATTTTAAAATCAGTAATATTTAAAATGAGGGTAACAAGTAATAAATAATGCATTACAGTTTTGAAGTAACTTGCCCAACACTGATTATTACACATCTAAATGTCCCTCTAACACACACGTCGTAGTCACCGGGTGGTCAGTGCAGCACAAGGATGCTGGGGATGAACCTGGGAACACCGTGGTAGGTAAGCATGTAAAGAGGCATATTCATGATATCCTTCTCAGTAATCTGACACAGGCAAAGAAAAACAGTACAAAAGTACATGTCATGTTAGTGATAATAAAGCTTGTGGAGTTTGTGTTTCAGCGTCCCCAACTAGAGTTTGGAAGGTTTAAAATGTAACCGGCTGGACAGTGGCAGACAGCTCACCTGCAAAGAAAACCATCATTTTTAGTTAAATAGACACAAAGGCACAACCTCATTTCCTCCAAAACAAAGCTGTTGTTTTCACCCCCAACCTCACTGTGCATGTGCATTTACTTCCTCTTCTCAGCCAATCAGAGGAGGAGCTGGGCTGCCAGCTGAGAAAGAGACAAAACTGCCAATTAGTGGAGTGGGGCAATCAGCAGGTCAGTTGAACGGCAGGACACGACAGATCTAGACACACAGAGACATTCCACATCTACCTGCTGAGCCTTTGGGTTGTGTTTCCTGTGTGTTTTGAGGTAATCAGCAGTTAAGAGACTGGAGAGTCAAACAACAGATCAACAGGAGGAAAAAGTGAAGATTCTTCCTTTAATCAGAGTCAGCAGGTCAACTGAGGCTAAACTTTCTTGACTTTTTTCTAAAGGACTATTAACTTCTTCACCCATTTTACTTTTATATAGCTGTCACTATAAAGACACGACCTCTGAATGAGCTCAAGCTTCAAACTCTGTGTTGAAACACAGTAGAAATCTTGCAGAATGCAGATTTACGTAGATTTAAACTTAAAGGAACTTTACGGAGTTTTGAATTTTTATGCTCGCGATTGCCCCCTCAGGCCAAAAGCGTAATGGCACCTTCAATAGTAGGCTCGTGCACGAGGCGTGCATGCTGTACGTGCACACTCCTTGACGAAAATAACAGCCGAGACAGTCCTGTGTGTGTGTGTGTGTGTGTGTGTGTGTGTGTGGCCCGGAGGACAGAGGACAGGAGAACGCGCAGCTGACTAATAAAATAATTTGGTTCTGTACCTTTCTCTTCAGCACAGCCGACAAAGGTTTATGATGGGTCAGTCCTCCTGCATTCTCAGATCATTCCCTTCCCTTGCTTGAAAAATTGTTCCAAAATGAAAATTGAACCCACATCTTTTTTATCTGTGAATTCAATGCCGCTCGGCGAGTCTCAAATAAAAATATGGGCATCTTACTGTAACAAGATATACCATTAATGTAAAAAAGAATCTCCAAAGAAACTATGTTCACATCCAGGATCGAACCCAGGTCTTCGGCATGACAGTCAGACATCTTGCAAGGTGAGCTAAACACCAGCAACTTTCAAAGAATCTGTAACATTTATATCCTTGATGACAGCTGAAACAACGTCAAACCAAAGAACGGTTCGGAGTGAAAATGGCTATTTTGTTGCTAATTTGCAGGAAATATCTAGAAGAAAGTTCTACAGAAAGTAGCTAAGGGTCCTCAGAAATGTAGCTAGCTTTGTCACTAGGCGTTAGGAACAGCGACAAAGTGGCACTGCCTCTCTCTCTGCTGCTAAAGCTACGGATAGCAAATGCTACGGGCGATGCCTGAGCGTGAACGCGCATGAAGCAGCCTGCTCGACCCGAGCATCTCTCTTTTTCTGTGATTTTACAGAAAAACAGGCAATCACAGTAAAAATGCCAGGGCTCATTCTACAGGACCAGGGCATTGCAGGAGAATGTATGAAGAAGACATTTATTATTTCTATACATGTTTTGGCTGTAACACTTCCATAATGCCCCTTTAACTCAAACGTAGATCCTGTAGGATGAAAACTAGTAAAGGAGACATGAACTCCAAATGCTGAACATACACACTATCAAACTACTCGATGACTTCAGTAAAATAAAGAAAACGGAACAACCATCTAATATATTCCTCTTATCCAGGGTCAAATCAAATATTGTGAGACTTCAAGGTTATGTGGATTAGTAACAATAATAAAAAGAGAATGCCATCTATCCATTATCGTCTGCTTATCTTGGGTCGAGCTTTGGGGGCAGCAGCCTGAGTAGGGAGGCCCAGACTTCCCTCTCCCCAGCCACTTGAGAATCTGAAGGTGTTCCCTGGCCAGGTGAGAGACATAGTCCCTCCAGCGTGACCTGGGTCTTCCTTTTGGTCTCCTCCCAGTTGGACGCACCCAGAAAACCTCACCAGGGAAATGTTCAGGAGGCATCCTAACCAGATAACTGCGCTACCTAAACTGGCTCCTCTCCATATGGACCAGCAGCAAATCTACTCCAAGCTCCTCCTGAGTGATGACCAAGCTTCTCACCCTATCTCTAAGACTACCCAACGCTTGTGACCGCTGATTTATTTTTATTTATCCAGATGAGTCGATTGAGAACTGATTCTCATTTACGACGAGGATCTGGCCAAGAGGCAGCAGCAACATAGTTATATTTACACCAGGGGTGTCAAACTCATTTTAGCTCAGGGGCCACATTGCGAGAAATCTAGTCCCAAGTGGGCCGGCCTGCTAAATTAAAAACAACTTCAGATTGTTTTCTTTTATTTAATACAATCAATATAAAACAAGGCTGGAGCCTGAGGACAGTGTATCCAAAATAGTACAAGTACAACACCTGAAGTGTACTTGAAAATGTGAAAAAAATAAAAAATCAATCAATAAATAAAACATTCCTTAGTGATTCAAAGAGCTTACAGATCACATGGCTAGATCAGTTCCATGCAGCACTTAAAGTATATTTGACTCATTTTACTTTACATCTTTTAGCTTTCACCAGCACATCAACATCAGAAGTCACATCCTGAGTGGCGGCCAACTTCAGGATGTGATTCAAGTTCTTGTGTGAGCCTTGAGTGCAGCTTTGTTTTATTTATACTCATTACACAGAAAACTTGCTCACAAAGATAAGTTTATTTTCACTCTACATTGTAAAGTATGAAAATAAAGTTTACACAACCATCTCGCGGGCCGGATTTAACCCGCTTGTGGGCCGGATCCGGCCCGCGGGCCGCATATTTAACACCACTGATTTACACCATAGAACAACAGATAGATAAGATGATAACAAACAAGCTCAAAATCAGATAAACAGTCAGACATAAAGACACAGGACTGTTCTCATATATAAAGTGTACAAGCTATCAGAACAGACTTAAAACAGTCTTTAATGCTCAGAAGCAGGCACAGTGATCAGGAGCTATTGAAGGTAGATAATGGAATGTAGGAAGTGAGTTTCAGTGGTTTCTGCAGCTCATTCCAGTCGTCAGAAGCAGCAAACTGGAATGAGGAGCAGCCAAAAGAGGTGCAAGCTTTGGGAATAACCATAGAGATTAGGTTATTGGAACGTAAATTGTGCTGGTTGTTGGAGGTGATGCGTAATGAGCCACAACATGACAGTGTTCTACCGATGATTGTTTTCTAGATGAGGGTAGGAACATAGACCGACGGGTTTACTGAGAACTTCACCTTCTGGCTCAGCTCCCTCTTCTCCACAACAGACCTGTGCAACACCTGCATCGCAGCAGATGCAGCACCAATCCGCCTGTCAGTCTCCTGCTCCAGCTTTCCCTCACTCTGTGTGATACCCTAACTCCTACATGTGAGCCAGGCCTGATCCCTGACCTGGAGAAGGCATTCTACCCTTTACTGACTCGAGACTTGGAGGAGCTGATTCCCATCCCAGCTGATTCACACTCGGCTGCAAAAAACGGAATATTCTAGTGTTATCAGTTTTGTTAGAAAATCAACAGTCAGGATAACAGCTCGGGTAGGAAACAGCAGCTTTCTATAAATATGAGACATAAACGTTTGTCCTGGGAGCTGGTGATCCGAGATTTACCCACCGTAATGCTGAATAGCTCCATTCTTTCTGTTTGTTATGGAAAGTGGAAGCTATTTTTGAAACACTTTGCTTTTGGTTATTAGTTTTCTTATAAATGAAGCTGGATGAAGAAGCACAACAGATGATGCAATGTCATTTCAATTCAATTCAAATATACTTTATTAATCCTAGAAGGAAATTAGAAGGAAATTAGAGTTTCAGTACACACAATTCTGAGATCAGACATACATACATAGACATAGACACATGACAAGAATTGGTGACTGTGGTCATTGGCAACCCGAGTCATGCTACCTTAATAGAGATCAGAGGGTTTATATGAGGATAGTCAGGTGGAGGGAAAAAAAAGACACTTCAGAGTTACCCTCCACAGGGAGGGCAGCTTTGCTATGCAAAAACACCTCAGACAGAAATACAACAGACTTCAGACATCACACAACGTAAATGTCCACTAGGTGGGGAGGTAGGGTTGGGGCCTCTCCTCACATCAGTGAATGCAGCCGCAATGAGCAGCGCTCATCACCTCCGTTTGGACAGGGGAGGGAGGTAGTTGGGTTAGAAAGCACAGTGACTCCTAGAAACGGTTCCACGACCTTCACCGGTCTCAGTCCCGCCCAGGCTGGGATAGGGAGACAGAGTTGCCATGGTGATGACAGCATTCCACATTTCTTCTGAGGGGGAGTACTTCAGCCTCACAGGGCCAGACAGAGATAATTTCCTCTCTGTCTTAAAGTTCTGTTGGTCTCCAACCCCTCTCGATCCAATAATGGCGTAAATTAATCTATTCCCAATCGTGCTGTCCCGTCAACTCTCTCCTTGTTCGAATCCACCTTCTGTGCCAGAGCCTGAAGCTCAGCCAAAGTTCCAAGCTTACGACTCATCTCAACAATTATATGAGTTTGTGCGTTCACAGCGTGGTGTAATCCATCCCTGAGCTCTGGGATTGAGCCAATATTCCTCAAAAGCTCATTAATTTTCCGATAAGCCAGGTAACCGCTCAGGCCAAACAGCAAGAAACCTGACACCAACACCATGAATATCCAGACGTCTTCAGAATCCTCCACAGACAGTTGAGAGAGGCAGATCAGGTTCCACTGTTTCCAGGAGTCCATGATATACCCAGCTGGCTCTGTCCCAGAGGGGCATCCGGGAGCCCCTTCTCTCGTTCTCATCGTTGAACACATTTAGTGATGTGTATGTAATTAGTGAAGAATGAATAAAATAGTTTTTAATCTTAGATCTTGAATTTCATCTGAAGAAGAAATATTTTCATAAACTTACATCCATTATTTTACTTATTTAAATGAGATTCTGTAAATACATCCTTCAAAAGTGGAATTCATACGTGGAACATTCTGGGCAGTATTTGTCATTGTCCTGGACTGTTGCAATAACAAACATGTATGCATAAAGGAAGTTCATTTATATCCTGTAATTGATTTTTGATCAACCGTGAGTTAATGAACTTTTGTGATTGAACTGCAGTCATCATTTTTTTTCTCAATTGGCAGCTCTAGATTGAATGAAGGTATAAAAATGCTGGTGCTGGTTAAATAAATGAACTGTGCAGGTCACCGCTGAGCATTTAAACAAAAAGTCAGGTGGACTTCTGCGGAAAAGTAGGCATGGAAGAAGATAACTTTACTGCAGAAGTCCTGTGTCCTCGACATGTCAGAGAAAGAAAACATTTATCTTTGAACTTTAATCACAACTTTTTATAAAGCTGCTGCTAAATAAGACATTTTCGAGCAGAAACAATCACAACATCCTGGAGGGACTGGCTTAAGCCATTTTCATGTTCAAATATAAAACGCTGCCTGTCCCAGTTTTCATGAACAAGTCAGGTTTCACAAAACTATATGTAATTAGTACATGCATCAATCGGGAAACCCTTAGTTTATTGCTTTGTGTCCTCAGTGTATTTTTTGTGCTCAGACAGGTGTGTTTTGTGAATAATTTTGGCTGTGCTAATGCAGTTTATCTAATTTGTTGGGATGTTGTGTGTTTTGGGGGAGTTACGAAAAACAATTAGAAAAAATTGCTGTACTTCATTCAAAATAAAGGTTAAATAATTTTATAACGTTAATGGAGTTGGTGCATTTTTTTGCACCATTGACTTCCATGTAAATAATTTTTTTCTAAGAAGCCTAAATATCAGCACAGATTTTTTTTTATCCTGTTTAGGTTCCCAGACCAGTTGCAGACTCAATTGAGTTTTTAATATTTTTCACTAAATTGCACATTTCTCCAAAGTGTACCGTGGCAAAAGCTAATGCTGCATTAAAAAAATGTTATGAAAACATTTTCATGCCAATTTATGGCACTCCAATGCCATTTGTCCACAAAACGAATCATCTGGACACAACACACAAAAATATTTTTATTTTTTCATTTGTTTACAGTTCTGGTTATGGTCATACATCTGACAATAAAAGGGGGAAATAAAATGGTTAAATCTCAAGAACACAAAAATTTTTTATTATATTTTGTGAGGACTGAAGCCAAGGACAATATTCGTGTAAAAAAAAAAAAGAAATATTATATGAGGACGTGATGTGTCTGAATTATTTTTTTTTGCGCAAAAATGTTAAAATGATTACTTTTGTTGAAAATATTAAATTAATTACTCCTTGAATCGCCACCTTATCGAGGTGGAGCAGTTTGAGTGCCCTTAGGATCCTAGGAGCTATGTTATCTGGGGCACTATGTGTCCTTGATAGGGTCACCCATGACAAATTGGTCCTAGGTGAAGGGGGAGACAAAGTGTGGTTCAGAAGACTCTTCATGGAAGTGAGAGCAAAGAGCCAGAGTTCCTGGCCTGGAAGGTTACCGGGATCCCACCCTGGAGCCAGGCCTGGGGTTGGGGCCCATGAGCGAGCACCTAGTGGCCAGGCTTTTGCCCATGGGGCCCAGCCGGGCCCAGCCTGAACCGGATACATGGGCTCATCCACCTGTGGACCCACCACCTGCAGGAGGAACATGAAGGGTCCAGTGCATGTCCCTGGCTATTTGGACATGGAACGTTACCTCTCTGGTCGGGAAGGAGCTGGAGCTTCTGGAAGAGGTTGAACGGTACCAGCAAGATATAGTCGGGCTTGCCTCCACACAGCATTGGCTCTGGAACCCAAGTCCTTGAGAGGGGCTGGACTCTCTTTTATGCTGGAGTTGCTCAGGGTGAGAGGCGGAGGGCTGGGGTGAGCTTTCTGTTAGCCCCAAAACTCTCTGCTTGTATGTTGGGGTTTTCTCCGGGGGACGAAAGGGTAGCTTTCCTGCGCCTTTGGATCAGGAAGCAGGTCCTAAATGCACCAAAAAGCAGTTCAGAGTACCCACCATTTTTTGGAGTCCCTGGGACGAGTACTAGATGGTGCTCAGACTGGGGGCTCCATAGTTCTGCTGGGGGACTTCAGTGCTCACGTTGGCAATGACAGCATGACATGTAGTGGCGTGATTGTAAGGAACAGCTCACCCAATCTGAACTCGAGTGGTGTACTGTTATTGGACTTTTGCGCAAGTTGCAGTTTGGCCATAACACAAACACTATGTTCAAACATAAGGTTGCCCATCGGTATAACTGTTACCAGGGCAGCCTAGGTTACAGGTCAATGATTGGCTTTGTAGTTGTACCATCTGACCTGAGACCGTATGTTTTGGACACCCGAGTAACGAGAGGAGCACAGCTGTCAACTGATCACCACCTGGTGGTGAGCTGGATCAGATGGCAGGGGAAGATGCTGCACAGACCTGGCAGACCCAAACGTATTGTGTGGGTCTGCTGGGAATGCCTGGCAGATTAACCTGTCCAGATGGTCTTCTTTGGCGAGACCATGGAGAAAGACTATCGATAAACTGCAAAAAGGTTCTGGCAAACCATCCGGCACCTCAGGGGAGGAAAGCAGCAACTTGCTCACACTGTTTACAGTGGGAATGGGGAGCTATTGACGTCAACTGGGGCTATAGTCGGGCGGTGGAAGGAATACTTTGAGGAGCTCCTCAATCCCACCGACACACATTCCGAGGAGGAACCAGAGCTGGGAGACCTGGGGATGGACTGTCCTCAAAAGTCGCTGAGGTAGTCAAACAACTACGCAGCGCACAGCCCCTGGGGTGGATGAGATCCAACCTGGGTATCTCAAGGCTTTGGATGTTGTTGGAATGTCTTGGTTGGTACGTCGTTGCAACATTGCGTGGTCATCGGGGCAGTTCCTGCGGAGTAGCAGGCTGGTGTGGTGGTCCCAATTTTTTTAAAGGGGGACCAGAAGGTGTGTTCCAAATATAGGGGGATCACACTCCTCAGCCTCGGAAAGGTCTACTCCAGGGTACTGGAGAAGAGGGTCCGGTCGATAGTTAAACCTCAAATAGAGGAGGAGCAATGTGGTTTTCGTCCTGGCCATGGAACTGTGGACCAACCCTTTACCCTTGCTAGGGTGCTGGAGTGGTTGTGGGAGTTTACCCAACCAATATGCATGTGTTTTGTGGAATTGGAGAAAGCTTATGACCGTGCTCCCAGAGGCACCCTATGGAGGGCACACCAGGAGCATGGGGTGGATGATCTTTTGCTAAGTTCCATTCAGTCCCTGTACCAGAGGAGTGTACATTTTGTCCGCATAGCTGGCAGTCAGTCGGACCTGTTCCCAGTGAGGGTTGGACTCTGCCAGGGCTGCCCTTTGTCACCGGTCCTGTTCATACCGTTTATGGACAGGCACAGATGTGGTGTTGAGGGTGTGGAGGTTGATGCCAGGAGAATCTCATCTCTGCTTTATACGGATGATGTGGTCCCCCTAGCTCCATCAGGCTCTGACCTACAGCTCTTATTCTAGGTCAGAGCCTGACTCGCAGCCAAGTGGGAAGCAGCTGGGATGAAGGAGCTGAGCCGGAAAGCAAGGCTCTTGATTTACCAGTCCATATCGTCCAGTCCTCAGCTATGGTCATGAGCTTTGGGTAAAGACCGAACAAGATCGCGGATACAAGTGGCATGAATTACTTTTCTCTGCGGGGTGGCTGGGCTCAACCTTAGGGATAGGGTGAGGAGCTCTGACATTCAGGAGAGACTCTGAGAACCGCTGATCCCCCATATAGAGAGGAGTCAGTTGAGGTGGTTTGGGCATCTTGTTAGGATGCCTCCTGGACGCCCCCCCAGGGAGGTGTTTCAGGCATGTCCTGCCGGCAGGAGGCCCCCTGGTCGACCCAGGACACGTTGGAGAAAGTACATCTCCGAACTGGCCCGGGAACGCCTTGGGGTCCTGCCAGAGAAGCTGGTGGAGGTGGCCTGGGAGAGGATGGTCTGGAACTCCCTAGTTGGGATGCTGCCCCCGTGACCCGGACCCAGATAGGCGGACGAAGACAAGACAAAAAATATAAAGTGAGCAAATAACATGCTTATATATTGCACTCCAAGGATGTGACAATTCAACCCCAAAACATCTGAACATTAAACACAAAAAATAAGTTGACAATAAAGGGGTTAAATCTAAAAAAAAAACACACGTTATATATAAAATTTTGTTAGGCCTGAAGGCAATGGTGAAATTCATGTATAATATTTGTGGCATATGAAATTTGATTTAATATTTCTCTAGAAAGTTTTGTACGTGCATTTTTTTGTGCTCAAACACCAGAAACGTAATTTAAGAGTTAACCAGGTGAAAACTCATTGAAACACCAAATCTCACTCTCACTAAGGTGGGTTTGTTGATTATGTAGGGTTTGAGAATGTGAGTGCTTTAAGAGCTCAATATGTATTACCTCTACTTATGACCAATAAGCTGTGATACTCTATCTAAATATAGAAGATCAACCTGCTTGGTCTTTATAGTGTTTTAATCAGAAGATTCTAGGATTCTTTGTTTAATTAAGGGATTGTACACACTTCGTTTTGATTCAGGAAAGAGTCAAGTTAATAAAAGTAAGAATTTATTTTACTAAAAAAATGACAAGTTAACTAATATTTACTGTGAGTGGATGGAACCAAATATGATGTATGAACCTATGTGTGAATGTGATGTTATCAGAAACTCCGGATCTAGGAGAGCTGAGTTCTGGGTGTAAAAGAATTTGGTTTGCGTTAAGCTACGAAGTTGATTATTATCAAAAGCACATCAGACGCTATCTGTGTGTCTACTTCACCCGTTTTCGGAGACCCTCTTTGTGGATCCGAAGGTCAGAGAGGTCGGATGACCTCTGGCACCCAGGTCCAGTAGACTGACCATAGCACCGACTTCTCCAGTCCAGAGTTGTCTCCAGGTCACAACAGACGGATGGAGCCGTGCCTCTGGGACTCTTAAGGAGTCTAAACAATATCAGCTTGTCCTGCAGGAACTGTTGCTATATCAGCTTTGCAGGTGGAAAAAGATTTTGACGAAGTGTCAAAATCTTTGATGGTTAAAGAGGGTTTGCTTCAGATGACCGGTCTGAAGCTTTCTCTAGAACTGAAGAATCACCAGAGTGATCCAGTTTTAATGTTCTCATGTTATGATTTGCGTAGCCAATCAGAGGTTGACAAGTTGAGGAACATTACCAAGACAACTCAGAAACACGCCTTCATTGATACCGGCGGTTCTGATCTGGGGTAAAGGACCATTTCTGTGTCATGAGTTTAACGTAACCTTACTTTGTCCTTGTGTGAGTGCAAATGGTGATGGCCTTGTCATGTTAACATGCTGAAACATATTTCAATCACTGTAATCATAACATAACATTCATTTCAAACTTCTGTCATTGAGCACAGATTAATGAAACATTTCATTATATTATATTTATTATAAGTAGCAATAAACAAACATTTATTTACTGATTATAGCTTATAAGTTTTAGAAGATCATATTTATTTTAGGAAATCATTCTTTGATTTAGCAACTGATCCGAGCTGCGAGTGTTAGGCATGAAGAATCCTGTAGGACGATAAGGGAAGCTTGGACCTTGAGGAGAGAACATTATTGTTGACATTTCGTTTTCTGTGTTCAGAGCTGCAAAGAGGCTCTGAGCTCCAGCTGATGGGATGAAGGCAGGCCAATTTAAAGGGAACACTTGCAGTCTCGTGTCTCCTTTTTGACCAGATGTTGAATGGTCAACCACTACCTAAGAACTGATCATTGCTGGACGTTACACTTAGTAGCCCAAATGCCCCTTTCTCAATGACAAAGTGTTATCAAATGTTTGGAGTGTTTCAAATGGTTATGTGAGCTCCAAGAAACACGTGCATTTCTATTTGTTTCCTTTAACCGATGAAACATTTTGGTTTATTTTGTACAATTACCAGTTTCATGTGTGCATTTGAGCAAGTGGAAAAGAAAAAAAAAAGGCTGTTGGTGATGTGAGTCTTCCTAATTGTGAAATAAATGAATTACTCATTTTACACACACACACACACACACACACACACACACACACACACACACACACACACACACACACACACACACACACACACACACACACACACACACACACACACACACACACACACACAGGCACTCAGCCTTTTCTGATGAATGGCAGCAATTGGCAAATCTGTCACTTTTCACTGCAGGTAGAAATAGAACACAGCCTATGATTAATTTTAATAAGATTTTTTATGGAGGACCAATGTTCATATCATTCTGAAATAATAATCATGAAAAAACAGAAAAGAAAATAAGATGGAGAAAATGGAAGAATGAAAAATGAAAATCAAGAAAAAGAACAAAAATATTCAGAAACTTTGAGAGAATGAACTATCAGGGCCTGCCCAAGAAATACACGGAGTCAAATTTTTGCATCCACATGTGTCATTTTCTGCATCTCCCTCATGTGTCGCCTTGTGGTCCCCAGCCCCCTCCAGGTTTTCTCTAGGTTTCACTCACGTTTTCCTTAGTCACCCCACTTATCATTAGGTTACCGTTATGTTTGGATTATTTAGTCAGTATCTCCTTTTTTATTTTTTTTTTATTTTATACAACCTGTCCTGCCTTGAGTTGTGGAGTGTTCTGCATTTCAGGTCCAATCCTCCTGCGCTCGCAGCGTGACAACATAATGTTTTCACCTCCACAGCGGTCTGTGTTTATTGTTTTTATCCATCAGCAAAAGAGTAGTCCCACACATCCATAACTCTAACTGATGTGTTCAATCATGTGATGAGTGCATGGACGTAATTTTCACTTTAGAAGTGGGGGGGACACGGGGGGGTATCTTTACAATATGTTCTAATGTGAAACAGGCTTCAACACAAACGGTTGCTATCCGCTTGGTCCTAGAGCTCAACCAGTGTCAATTTAATATAGCGTAATATTGTTTTTGGATGGTAAAAAGTGCAGGGGTCAAAACTTGACTTTGGAAAAAGTGGGGGGGACATGTCCCCCCTGTCCCCCCCAAAATTACGTCCATGGATGAGTGCCATGACTTCTCTTGGCACTTTGAATTACTGTTGTTGCAACAACGAGAACTTCACCAAATCATTGATAAACTTTTGCATATCAATAAGCTTCTCTTAGATGTCTTATGTTATGTTCAAAGAATGACAGGTTTTATATGTTTGGTTATAATCCAGCGAAACTTGAGCACAGCTGTAATGAAAACGACAGAAGAACTCAGAGGGAAGGTAAAGACAGTTTGGATAGTCCTAAAAGGGCCGATGAAGGGGAGACAATCTGAAAGGTGGTCAGAAAAGGGGCAGGCTTCAATGGGACAATGGAGCGGGAAATCTGTCTAGGAAGAGTTTCCAGTGCTTCACATCGGACATTTTGTTTTGAGCACTTCAGAAATGTAGACTTCCTAAATGGACTGATGTTAGACCAATGTGCAACTTTTAATGAGGAATAAAGTTGTTTAAAAGCAATGAAACAAGCCCTTTAAGGCAGTGGTTCCCAAACTTATTTAGCTGCACACCCCCTTCTATGTCCCGATCATGTCGACGCACCCCCCCCCCCCCCCAGCCCCCACATCAGGGCATGGCTCTATATATATATATATATATATATATATATATATATATATATATATATATATATATATATATATATCATATGTCAAGCTAAACAGACAGGGTTAAAAAAAATTCCCCATCACTTTCATTTTTTAAATAGTAATTAATAAACATTTGATACCATTACAATTTCCTTTGATTTCATTTTAAATAAATATTTAGAGTGCCCAGGTAGCACATAAACAATGCAATTTAACGGTTTTCTTAAAGTAGGAACGTTTAACCTGTGCGGCCAGAGCGCTCTCCTTCCTTCTGCTCTGCGTAAACCTGAGCTGATCACCTACTTGTGCGTAATCAAATGTCTATAGGGGACAAGATATAGCCATGATGTTCACTTTTGCCTCAGACCGACTTATTGCTGTTTTATGGTGTGGCTGAATCTGCGATCCGCTGCCACGCGGACTGGAATAACAAATGCTGCAGTAACAGGAGATGTGGTCAGGTTCATGAGGAGTCACTGGCTGGAGCGACCCGACTCATCCCAGAAACTAATATCTTAATTTGACCTTGAATGAAAAATAACCTCTTAAAAGTTTTTATCACGGTGGAGGCAGCGCTCATTTCTGCCTTTAGTCTGACGGCGCGCCGGAGTTAAAGCAGCGTGTGCGCTTATTGAATCTGTGTGTGTGTGCGCGCACGCGCGGCACAGCCGCTCAAGTCACCGCATCTCGTTCTTGGCGCTATTCAAACCAATGTTGTAAAATTCCTTCTGCCCAGCCCAGATGTGCTCACTTGTGCACCCGTGAGCCGTGGTTCAGCTGGAACGCGTCTGACCTCTGACAGACGCACTCTGAACTTCAGATCTTCAGCGCGCTGTTAATAGCCTGAATGCATTGGCGGTTCTAGGGGCGGGGCCACAGGGGCACTGGCCCCTGCTGAAATATGATTGGCCCCTGTAGTGCCCCTGTCCTGTCACTCATCTGTCCTTTGTGCGGTGATGTGATTATAGGTGGATGCAATTCCGAGTCCAAACACTAGTGGCCGTGTGGCGCTAAGGAGCAAAATAGTGTGTGAAATCCAACAGAAGAAGATTTGAAAGATTCCAAGAAGGGAGAACTTTTCAACCGACATCGGATCTGATGAGAGTCCACGTTATGAGGAGTTTGTTGGTAAGTCACGAATCACTGTTTACTCACAGTTGCCTTGTAAGTCAAGTCTGACAATAAGTCCAATGGAAAGCAATGCCGACATTAGTTAAAGGTAATGTTAAAAAGGGCTTGTGAAAAAACGTTAGCCCTTGCTAATCCATGTACTTCTTTTGTAATCTGCATTTCGTGTGTTAATAGTTGCCACTGTCTGATAGAGAACATGAAAAGAAAGGGTCAGATACAGGCGGGAATTCTGCAGTTTTTTTCCAAGAGAGTGAGTGTGTCAGCTGGTGAGAACGAGCATGGAGAAATCAGAGAGAGAGCAGCAGGAGGCAGTAGACCAGAGGCTGGAACAGGGCAAGGGACCTCCATTCCCCCTTTATCAGGTCAGAAAGAATATAATCTTTATTGTGCAACAGTCATGTCAGATAAACACGAGAGACAGCCTCTTGTAGGACATACCATGCTGGGAAATCAGCGTACGTGTAATATAAACGCGCCGTGGCGGCATGGTGTTGCGGGAATTTTGTGGCATTCGTGCTGCCACGGTTGATACTAATATCACCGCAACGCCGGACTTGTGAATGCATATTACAACTTGGCGCAACAGAAGAGGGTATCATGATCACGTGGGCAGTTACTGCCGAGCTCCGGCCGGCAACTATATTGAAAATGAAAGTAAACATGGGCCGTAAGTTTGGCTTTTCTAAACAGAATCAGCTGAGATGATGGCCGGGGAGCCTCTCCGTAAGAGTTGAAGCTCAGATCACCAGAGACTGCACGGGGACAGACACCTTCTGGAGCGGCTTGTTAAAAAAGCTTAATGAGTGTGGCTTTGATCGCAATAAAAAGCAAGTTATGTCCAAGATAAACTGAAGTCCGTGGCAGCGCAGAGACCGCCCCCAAGCTCCCTTTTCACCGCCATCGCATAATCTTTTGTAAAAAGATCATGATTGCACCACATTATCCAGCAGGACGGACTGACCACTTATAAACGACCTAATGCTGCCCAGTGTGTTCTGCTTATAATTGAGGATAACCTTTTCCCATTTTATCTTGGAGCTGATCCAGTTAATGTGGAGTCATTTTCTTGCACAGAAAATTTGCATTGAGCTTTTTATATTTATCAGTAATAATTGGGTCAGTTGTTCCAAGCACCAAAAATAAAGGATTATTGTTTAAATTGATAGAAGTTGTTAATCGTGACAAATCATTAGTGGCAAAGTTGCTTCCCTTTAGTAAATGATTTTACGTTTCTCAAAGCATCTTTCCATTCATCATCAGTAATGTTGCAGTTAAGTTTCCTTTCCCACAATTCCTTCAAGGTTTCCCTAAATTGTGACATTTTGATGTATTGTAAAATGTGTGGGAAAAGTCCTTGTTTGAAACACTGAATTTTCTAATTGGTTGATTAAGTAAGGTCAAGGTTAAGTTTTCCAAAGAGATTTTGTGTTTTGGATATTCCTTTGTTAGTCCAACTTTTCCTGCCATTATTCTAGGTAAAAATAAAAAAATCACCATTATCTCAAATTTGTTAAATGATGTTATCTTGTACTAATGGCACATGTTTACTGAATTCTTCCGCTTCATGGTGATGTGGTTTACTATAACATTAACATAATGGATTTAAATTGTATTGGTTTCTTTGTCTACATCTACCACATCTCATCTTTATAGTCCAATCTTTGAAGTCTTCGATTTCAAATAAATAAAAATGTGGTCTCATAGAAAACAAAGTTTTGGCTGGATTTAGCTGGAGTTTGACATATATTTGTATTTTAGCTGCAAACTGGGACAAGACTCTTTCCAATTCAGACAACCAGAGTGAAGTTAATGACTCAACCTTCCATCCTGCTGGGCCACCAGAGTCACCAATCAATACTAATCCTGCAGGATCAAATGGTAAACATTGATCTTTGAAAGTAATAAATGCTTGTGTATGTATTTGGCTTATGTTAGATAATTTCTCATTTGCTGTTTTCAGACATCTTCCAGTGTGATGCACAGAATCCTGCGCAGACATCAGAACGGTGTTCTGTTCCAGTAGGACCTGGTGGTGTGCTTCTCATTTTGTAAAGGCTCTTTAAATTTAATTGAATTTTGCAGTCAGTCACTTGCAGATTCTGAATGCCATGAATGTTAAAGGTTGAGAGATATAAGCAACTGACTCAGACTTATTTAATTGACTTCCCACCAGACATTTCCCAGTCAAGAGCAGAGGGTCCTGTGATATTCTTCTGGTGTTTTTTCCACACACAAACATATTTTAACCTGATATTTGTGGCTTTGCAAAATAAATTGAATGCTAAAATTTCTCAAATGCTGTGTGTGGTTGTATTTTGTCAATGTACAGTAAAAATTGATGTACAATTGCATTGATGTTTTTCAACATGGTGTTGGGGTAAACTGTATCTACCATACAAAACTGGGAATAGTATGCAAGTATGTTGGACTGTTCGTGGCCCCTCTATAAATATTGTGGCCCCTTGATGGCCCCACCCTCAGAAAAATCCTAGATCCGCCACTGCCTGAATGGGAATCATTTCTTGATTTATTTTGTTACATCCACAATGTTCTGTGTGAGGTTTACAACGTCAGAACACCTGCATGAGACAGGTGTTAATTACAATCTGCCAGAATGACTCACCACCTTCAGATTCCTCCAACACAGTTAAAAATGATCAAATACGGAACATATCGGCGTGCGCAGGCCAGAGTGCTGAAGCTCGGCGCATTGTTATTATGAAGCTAGGGCACATGTGGAGGACACGTGCACGCGCAAAAATATACTTGTTTTCAATTACATTTATTGTGCCCACTTACTTTTTCTTTGGCCCACCCACAAATGAGTTTCTACGCTAATGGTGACATATGACAGACTTCTCTGAGCTCCGCAGCCATTACACTTTTCACCACACTTTGGGAATCCCTGTAAGGTAAACATGAAAAATCATGGATGTGGTTTTGGATTTTACTTGCTTACAACCTCCAGTTCTACTTTTACTCTTCTCCCCAGGCTGTTTCAAGACCAGTCACACATTGGAACATGTGACTAGATCCCTCACGTGTTGGCATTAAATAAAAAGTCATCAAGTGGAAGAGACCCTAATGACTCGCTTGATGGAAGAACTCACCTGGACTTTAAGACCCAAGTTAACCATGACATATGTAGAAGGGTAAATATTGTTGCTTTTAAGCTTAATATATTACCTTTACTTATGACCAATAAGATGTGATATTCTATATAAATATAGAATATCGACCTGCCTGGTCTTTGGATGTTTAATCAGAAGATTCTAGGATTCTTTGCTTTTTCAGGGATCAAACACTTCGTGTTAATTCAGACAGTCATGTTTATACAAAGTAAGAAATTTATTTTCTAAACAAATTAATACGTGACAACTATAAACAAGACAATGTGATGGATGAATGTAAGTTAATGGAATGTTGTGTATGGTGATTGAATGGTGTGTGTTTATCAGAACCTTGCATCTAGAAGAAACTGAGTTCTGGGTGTGAAAAGAATTTGGTTTGCATTAAACTAACAAAGTTGATTCTCATCAGACGCAATTATGCCGTGCCTACCTCCCCCTTTTGGAGACCCTCTTTGCGCATCCGGAGGTCAGAAAGGTCGGATGGCCTCTGGGCACCGAGGTTTAGTAGATTAACCGCAGCACCAACTTCTCCAGTCCATAGATGTCGCCAGGCACAACAGGTTGTAAGTAGTTTACGTCGAGATGGACTCTTAAGGAGTTGGAACTGTTTCAGCTTTGTTCTGCAGGAACTGTTTGCTGTGTCAGCTTTAAGCTTGGTTTATGCTTGACGCGTTCACTTTCCGCGCGGTGATGCGGCTCGCGGATGGAACGCGCTTCACAACTCGCAGCGTTTATGGTTCGTGCGGCTCGTCTCTGCGGTGAGCCAATATTCTCCCAAACTGTAGGGGGCAGCATGGAGCTCTACGGCATGCATCCAACACTACACCATAGTAGAAGTAAAAATGACTGTTTACAACATGGCATTTCAGCATTTTTAACAGCGTTCTCGTCTTTTCCGACAGTGCGAGCTATTTCTCTCCACGAATTATTTACAACATGTTGATCACGGTGATCTCTGAGAGCTGAATCATACAAATGTCTGTACTTACCAACCTCTGCCATACTAGTTCTTACCAGTCTGCCATGTTTTTCCGCGTCCGTCCGCGTGGTTAGAAATTTTCCGAGGTGCGCGTTGCGGAAATTCTGGGCCGTGCAGAGGCGCGGTGGAGGGGCGTGCTTGTTAAAATGACGCAAAATGGCGCAATTTTTCCGCGCGGAGCCGTGCGGACCTCGCGGACGCGTCAAGCATAAACCAAACTTTAGCGTGTAGCACAGGGGCGGGCAATCCTGGTCCTTGAGGGCCACTATCCCACATGTTTTACTGTTTTCCCTGTTTCAACACACTTGATTTCAATTTGCAGGAGATTAGCTGGCTTCTGCAGCTCGATGAGCTGCTGAATCAACTGTGTTGGAACTGGGAAACAACAAAATGATGGAGGATACCGGCCCTTGAGGACTGGAGTTGCCCATCCCTGGTGTAGCAGGTTTTCACAGCTTATCAAGAGATGTGGTGTTTAGAGAGTTTCCCCCAGTGGCCAGTCTGGAGTCCTGCTCAAAAACTAACTGATCACTCCGCAAGTTATTCTGTTTTAATATTCCCATGTTATGATTACATGGCCAATCAGGACAAAAGAGGTTAAGAGCTGTTAGCAAACAAACGTCAGAACACAAGTCTTTTCCAGATACAAGAATGTTCTAGTTCTGTGGATAAAGAATCTTTATGTGCAGTGACTTTAACTTTAATTTATATCTTATGAACATTGTTTATGAGTGTAGATAATGATTCACTTGTTAAACCAAACATTACTGATCCTAACATCAAAATGTTTCATTGTAACATTAAAAATCATTTCATCTTCATTGAATTAGGCACAGATTAATCAAACATTAATATTAATATTCATATAACATGTGTTCATTCAACCATATGTTTATTTAATGATTATTTTACTTATGAGTTGTAAATGTTCATCTTTCATGAGAGTGTTCAATCCTGCTGTCTTGTCAAAAGAAAGCTTTGTTTAGGAACATAGGCTGACATCTTGTTCCCCTGAAATGTCAACAAGGGCTGCACAATCTTCTGGCTTGTTGGAAGATAGAATGTAAAATCCACTTTAGAGAGCAGAATTATGTCTGTAGATGACCTGATGGCATGTAGGTCAATATGTAGGTGAACACTGGCCATTTCTGGACGTTACACATACATGTCTTTTATTACTGACCTCTGACGAGAACCAAAGAACCCTCAGTGGTTGGACGTTGTTCAACTTTGTGGTCCCAAAAGTTACAGATAATTGCGTTCACAGCTCCAGCAGACATTCTGAGCTATACGTTTGTGCCCTACATGCATTTCTAACTAGCGTAGCAATGTTAAAGTCGTGGAAACTGTTTGTGAGGAGGAACACTGCCAAAAACAACAAATCTCAGTACTGGGACGGTGTCGGTACAGGATCTGCTCGGGTGCAGGATCGGCTCGGGGTCCTTCGACTGCCGATGACGTGAAAGTAGTTGATTGGCTGAACATGAAGCTTACGGAAGTTACATTATCACGTCATGATTTTGATTGGTCAGAACAAATTTGCGGTCGTAGTCTTGCCGGTTGTAGTCCTGTAGTCCAAAAATCAACTTTTTTGGGAGAAAATATGTTTGAATTTCTAAAGGAAATGTAATATAAGCAAATTGTCAAGGTGAGGTGTGGGTGGCGGCGACCATGTGTGGTGGAGCTGACCAGGAGGCAGGAATGCAGGCACGGATCACATAAAAATGGATTTAATGGCAGGATACGGCAGGAAACAACGACACAACACAACAAACAACAATGATCCGACACTGACACATACAAGACGGGAGGTATAAATACACAGAGGAAAATCAGGAACACATGGGCAGGTAAACAAGGGGCAGGTGAGACCAATAAAACTAATCAGGAGGCAGGGGAGAGTCACAGTCAGAGGGAGGCAGGAGCAGATCGTGACACAAATGATAAACAGTGACCCTCAAAAGCTCTTGATGGTGATGAAATGGGGCAAAATAAAATATAAGAACTTTATTGAAAGACACCAAGCAATATTTTGAGCCAAAGAATGTATTTAGAGAACAACTAAGGAAATATACAGACGAACTCCACATTAATACAAACAGATGTGGCTTCATATATAAGAACTGTTCTATTTATTTTCAGTCCGATGTTGGTTTTATGCAGTTTCACATTCTTTACAAAACAAAGATAATATGGTTATTTATTAACAAATTACAATTATAAAGAAAACATTTAGGTGTTAACGAATAAGAATTAATTAACAAAACTGCTGATGTCTTTCCAAAACGTGTGTGTGAAAGCCGAGTAGATTTAAAGTCATGTGACGTCATCGGCAGTCGAAGGACCCCGAGCAGATCCTGTACCGACACCGGAAGCACCATGGCTAGCCTTGTTAGAAAAATAAGTTATTTGGGAAAGCTTCAATGCACTCAGATCTTTGGATCAACAAATTCCAGCAACATTCATATCGGTTTATTTAACGGCAAATCAAGACAAGAGTTGTCTCAGGACACATCACAAAGTAAACGTTCCAATTGAGTTCAGTTAATTATACCAATTACCGTAAATCCTCTAATACAGGCCTGGGCCTGTATTTGACTCAAGCTCATCAAGCTCCAGGCCTTTATTGGAAGGAGGGCCAGTATTAGAGGCAGGCCTCTTTTTCTATTTGAGCAAAATGAACTAATGGTTCGCTGGAGTTTTTGACAATTAAAATTGCGCCCACATTTTCAAAGTTAAACACATTTCTTTTAACAACGGTAGTTTCTGCTTCAGCCCTCTCCCCCTCCCCCTGTGCAGCGGCCGCAAACTCACTGGTGCGCCTGCAGCCTCTCGGAGTTCCTGCTGCTCTAAACATTAAAATAATTATTTCATTTTCTGTTCCTCACTTCTGATTACCTTCAATGTTGTCTGTTTGTTGCAACCAGCAGGTACAAAAACTAACTTGTTTTTATTTGACTATTTTTCTGTCCTGCCTGTTTATTATCTTCCTGCATCTCCTCTCAATCCTAAAGAAAAACTGCTACCTGGGTTCATATATATTCACCTCATGAGTTACCTTTGAACTGCAGTTCTAAAAGATCTACCGACCGCAAAAACAGCGGAGTGCTCGCCGGCCACATCAGTGATCGGTGCGTCACCGGAGGACAAGGTGATGTGCCCCACTCCACAGCAAAAAGCATCAGGCGCAAATAAAAGACAGAAAACATCAAAGGAAATGAACCGACATGAACGATCGCGTGTTAAATTAGTTTTTGAGGTGGCGACACCTGATTCCATCCATCTGATGCGGCTCTCTGTGCTTGTAAAATAATGAATGGATATTTAAATAAAATGCTTTATATTTTACTGAACTAATTTTATATCTGTAAGCCAATTCTAAATGTAAAGATTGTCTGCGTGAACCTGAACAGTTCCAACCTGGTCTTACTGTGAGACCGGGTTGACGCGTCACGCTTGTGCGTAATCATATCGGCACATTCTGAGCTGAAGATGTGAGATTCTGGGATTCTCCTCAGACAGGCTCATGGATGTGTCGCCACATTGGAGACAGGAACAAACGCTATTCAGCCAAAGTTTCATCATCAGGGAACATTTTCTAAGTGACAAGTCTCGCTTCAGTCGGAGGAATCTTCCTGCATGCGCTCTGGTTGTGCGACGTGCTCCAAGCCCCTCTCCACTTCTTCAGCTCACTGTGCGCCATACGTACGCGCTGACAGCGAGCTGCGCTGAGCTCAGTGTCAAGCTCAGATGGGAATCATTTCTTGAGTGATTTAGCTACATCCGCGCGAAACGAAGAAAGTGTCAGTTCGTCTGCATGCGTCGGGGTAATTCTTTCTCCGTCAAAATAAACGGTCAAATACGGGAACTATCCGGTCAACACAACACAAGCCCTGCTTTTAACTGTTCTGTTTTCTTGCGAAAATTGTTGCAAAGAGATATAATTTAACTTGATTAACACCAGAGCCAGGCGCACTGCACCGTTGTCTCCGTCACTGTAAATGAGGGAAAAACAAAATGATCGAATCCTTTTCTGACCTTCCCCACCTACAAAGTTTAATTACAACAATCAAACGTGACAGAGCCTGGATTTGTATTCTGAACAGTCTAAACATGTTTTAAAAAGAAACGTATGACAAAAGTGGCACCTGCTCAGTAAAACCACCAACAGGGTGAAAAATATCAAAATATTGTAGGCAGAGACGGGCTACAGCTTCTGGATCCATTTTATATAAATCGTTTTATTGATTATCTTCTTATGAAAGATAACTTTGACGTACAGCAGCCGGTACCGGTAGGCCCCCTGATGGTAGGCCCCGCCCACAACGCCGCGGCTGCTGCAGTGTTTTCTTTACTGTGGGAAACGGGTAATAATGGCTCTTTGATGGGAACAGGTTGCCGACCCCTGCAATATAGTGAAGTTGACTAGTTCATACAACCCCTGCTACTGCTCCCCAGAGTGTTCTGCAGCATAATCAGCACGTTCTCTTTGAACTTGATATCAAATTTTCGCCTCCTCTTCGTCTCCGCACGGTTAAAGTTACCCTCGCGGTCTATCATTGGCAAATCAAAAGTGAGACGATGACACAACCCCCCCGTACTTGCTTGTTACCACATTCCACCCGGCCACAATAAGAGACCGGCCACTATTCACCTCCGCCGACTCCGACACCGGCCAAAATTGGAGACCCGACCTTTCATTGAATACCGGCCTGTATTAGAGGATTTACGGTAGTTAAAAGTTTCTTATGAAAGGAACACAGCAGAGTGCTTTACTTTGCAGTACATGTGTACAGTTCGATGTTGGCCGTTTTACTGATATTTGATATTGTCTGACTCTTAATGTCCGATACCGATACAAACCGAACCCATGTATATGTTGTGTCCCTGTCTCGCATAGAAAGAAAAAACCTTTTAGGTGAATAACATCACATTTCTCCTGTCCCGCTTACATTTTAAATATTTTCCATGAATAATTAAAACTACTTAGTAAGAGCAAAAGTGTCGTGTTTATTTTGTCTCGGACAGCAGCTGAATCTCATTCTGCCTAAGCATGGTGCTAAAGTACGTTTATTAGTTAGTAATGTATGTTTTCTTTTTCTGTGTATTACAGCTATAAGTAAAGTAAGCCTTGGGTGGAGCATCTTGTTTATGTTGTAGTGGATTGTCAGCTGTCTAGCTTCATGTAGCTACAGGCTGTGAGGACAACACAGGCCTAATTTCTACTTCACAAGTTGTGCCAAATAAACTAAAATATCTTAAAACCCTTACCTCAGATCTGTCATATTTTGATATGTTGAGAAAGAGGAGAAGTAGCCGAAGAGTTTCATGTATAATGGTGCATTTGTGTAAAAGTTCGGTAATTAAAGACTGAAAACCGATAATTCTGGTATCAGATTTTAATGCTAATAACAGCTAATTTTAATGGTAGACTGATAATTTCAGACATCCCTACTTTACAGCAACCCTCATACTAATCAAGCATGTAACAACAGTGGAGACGAAAACGTCCTTTTAACAGGAAAAAGCCTCTGGAGGACCTGGCTCAGTGTTGCACTGGCTGCAAATTGTCGGCACTACAAAAATCGTAAGCTACATTTTGAATTGCCACCGGCTCGATGTTACAGTGAAATGTACGTGTGAAGTGATGAATGAGTCAGTTGTGGTGTTCTACTTTCTGTAATGAGTCGGCAAACAACAACATTAGCAGTAATGCTGCTCTGAAAGTGGTAATACAATCTTTGGTCTTGTCTCATATTGAATATTGTTCAATCATACGGTCTGCAGCTAACACGTCGGACCTATTAAGAATACATCTTGTCCAGAACAAGGCTGCTCGTTTGGTCAGTGGCATTTGTTCGATTGTATAAAGTCATAGATGTTGATGCTGATGTTGTATATTTTGTGATTTGGACTCCAGGGAGATTTATCACCAATTTGGTGGAAACTAATGTGGATCCTGATAAATAAACAAACTACTTTTCAACTTACTGTGAACGACTCGCCTTTGCTTGTCATCTAGAATCTCCTGCTGCTGATCGGTAACCGGCAACAGCCATGCAACTGGGAGGGAGAGAAAAATGAGCCACAGTAACGAATTTGACCACAGGGTGGCGTTCATTTTTATTCTTACACATTTCACTTTTAATTTAAAGTCTTTAATTTCTACTGAATTTAATGAAACAATTGAATAAAACAATTAAGAGACATCAAGGGGCTATGAGTAAAGGACCAGGGGGTTAAACTCACTGAGGGTGAGTGGAGGCGAGGGGCGGGCGTGTGGCATGGTGATTACAACCAGCTGTTGGATTTAACAGGGAAATGGAGGGAAGACTCGACCAAAACCTCAGGGAGGGACACAGAACATGACAGTGTGTTGTTGTCACTTTTAGAGCTTTCCCTATAACTCTCTTCCTGACAGAGCATCTGGTCCCTGGGAAATGTTCTGTGACGCCGCCTTCCCTTTGTGCTGTTGTATTTTCAGTGTTGCAATCTGGAAAGTGGCTTTGATGCTGATGATTCTTCTGCTTTCAGCCTGAAATCCATATTTTACATTTTGGATAATAATAGATGGATGCTGTTTCATGTGTGTTGCATTAAGAGCCATTGCAGTGACGTCATGTTAGCAATGTAAACACTAGAGTTTATGAACCAGGCCAAGAAGCTTATTGGACTCTGTGGCAAATTTCCGTGGCTGCAGAATTGATTTTCATCACACTATGATGTGTTTCCATCACTTTGTCCAACCCCGACATGTCTCCATGCTGCCTCAGAGTCTTCTGATTGGATCAGCCAGATCACTGATACTGAAGCTTCCTTCTTCCTCCCCCCAGATCTAAACAGCATTTTCACCTCAGCACACAGCACAGCTGTCAAGCTATTAGCCGTCCACCGCCGCTGCTAACTGTGCAGCTTGCTGCCCCCACTACTGCCTCAACCACCATTAAAAATGAATGTGCTGGGGCTTTTAAAGTGGATGGCTGAGGGTCAGGGGGGAATGAGTTTGGAGGGGAGGAAGGGAAAGAGTCTGCTGTTTTCCGAGGAAAATATTGTTATTGATCTTATTTTGTCGTTTTAGACGTAAACCGATCCAGCCTCAGATTCTTCTTAAAGTGTCTTGTTGTAATGGCCATCATTGCAGAATCTGATACCTCTTAAACAATTCTGGTCCTAATGCACTGAGATGGTGTGTGGGGTGAGGATGAGAGGATGTGGGGATACATATGTCCCAGGAGAAAGACTAGATTATCAAGCTGTTGTTGTGGTGATGAGTAAGTACAATGGAGTCAAGTTATGAAAATGAAGTGGGTATAATTGATTGGGTTGGTAAAGTTTTTATTCCTGCTTATTGATTGGCAGGCAGCAAACAATACTGATACCAGTGGAGGAACAACTCAGTATGAACAGAAACATAAACACAGGGGGTGGGAGGATGCAAAAGAGAACGATTAAAACAAAGAAGAAGAAGAAGAAAGGGACGTGACAGATGGACAGGAAGAGGACAAGTAAATGAGAGGCAGAACATAGGGACATCAGTGAAAGGATGGCAAAGACTAAGAGGGAATGACGGTAAAAGTTCACATTTACTCTTTAAGAATTTACCATGAATACATTAGTTTAGTTTTTTTCTCAGTAATCCCTGCAAGAATCTTTAAAGTTATATAAATGATACAGCAATACAATAAATGCACTGTAGATAAAAGAAACATGCTTCCCACAGAGTGGTGGTTAATGTTGTTATCTAGTCTAGGGTTAGGGTTAGGCAATACAGCACAGCAGCTGGACCACACAACAGTCATGTAACTGATGATAAAGCTGCTTTTCTAGCATGATTACTGACCACATCAATGGGCCATTCCCATCTGTACCGGGTCGGCCTGGGCCGGGTAGCCCCGGTCGGCCCCAGCCTGGCCCGGTTGATTCCACACATCCTTGTCTTAAGCCCATGTGGGCTGATTCCACCCACCAATCAGAGGCTTGCTCTAATGGAAGGTGTGAATTTGCTGTCAGCAGTGGGTGTGTTGGCCCTGGTCGGCCTGGAGCAGACCCCCTCGAGAAGAGGGCTGAAAATACCAGGCCACCCAGATATGTAAACAACCTATGCTACCCGGCCCGGGCCGACCCGGTACAGATGGGAACGGCCCAATAGATCTGTTTTAGAGGTTAGAAAAGCAGTGGTATCATGATGCTGTTGTCTTCTGCATGTGTTCTCTCAAATACCAGTGAGTTTAAAAGCATCCACGTGGGACCAGCAGATCACCAGCTGAGATGGTCAGTAGACCCTATCCCAAACCAAGATAACGCTTCAAGGGTAGGCTGGTTTGGGAATGCCGTAGGATCCCACTGGAGAAGTCCTTGCTAGGACCTAGATCTGGATAACCATAAGATCCAACTTAGACTGAGAGACCATCTAAAGGCTCAGGAACTCTTTGCAGGTGTTCTGGATTCATCAGCTGATTAGAGTTAGTCTAGAACATTTAACCTTTTCACAATATTCTAATTGTCTGAGGTTTTGAATGTGAGGTTTTCATAAACTGTAACCCACAATCATCACAATTAGAACCAATAAACGCTTAAAGTTTCTGGTTTTGCATGTAATTAGTCCGTCTCATTTATTTGTTCCACCTTCTAAGTTGGATTACTGACATAAACAAACTTTTTCAGCATATTCTCTTGTTTTAAGTTTCACCAGTACTCTACTTTATTACTGGAATTGGTCAGATTCTCCTAAGCTCTGTCACATCAGGACCAGCTGAACCAGCACAGGGTGCTGTCAACAGAATGCCACTTAACAGATTTGAAACTACAAAAGTAGCAGAATATAAAAAGGTCATGTTAGGAACAAAGTCTACCCAAACAAGGACAATAGAGTGCTACGGTGTATCATACAAAACATAACCCGGGCTTCCTGACGGACTCATGGAGTCTGTTTTGGGGAATAATCTCCTACGGTTGCTCCCAAAGACAAAACTAAGTTTTTAGAGTTTAATTCTGTTGCGTCTGTGTTGCATTTTAGCCACTCATTAAAAATATACCTTATAATGTATGTACATCATACATTTATGGCATGTGCTACCAGTGTTTTTCTTGCTTTTAATGTTCTAATTACAATACAGTAGGGTCTGAGTTAGAAGCTGAAATAAAAATAAACGGCGTTTAGTCACATTTCCCAGCTCTGGTATACATATTTAAGACGTGCAGTTGTAAAACTGGATGTCCCATAAGAAAGAGGCTCTGTATGTTTTCCACACTGAATATCCATCTACAACAAGCCTGTCTAGATTTCAGGAATCTCTGAAACAGCTTTTGGCTTGACCTTTGACCTTTGTTGGGTTTCATCTGAGCCAGATGTGAGCGGTAAACTAAGGTTTGTTTTAACAATCGAGCTCAAACTGGCTTAAACATTAATGTCAAGAAATTACCATCATACATATTTTCATCACGATCAGCAAAGTAACTTTCTTCTGGGTGGACCAGGAGGAAAAGAGATGGAATAAAAGGGAAAGAGATGTAATGTGAGAGACTGAAGTGTGAGTTAATATCTTCAACTCCAGTGTGTGTGTGGTCTATTTATCCATCAAAAGGTGTGTGTGTGTGTGTGTGTGTGTGTGTGTGTGTGTGTGTGTGTGTGTGTGTGTGTGTGTGTGTGTGTGTGTAAAGAGATTACAGATCTGGAAGCTTTGGTTACATTCCCCTCTCATCCTGCCGTCCTGCCGGACCAAACGGTGATGGGTCTGATGGTTTTAGTGCCTCTTCGCTCGATGCAAATCTCATCAACACTTTTTAGACACGCACGCTAGGAAGCGACAAACAGAAACCAGAGAGAGGCAACATTAGTACTGGCCACGGCTCCTTCAAGAAAGGAAAAAGAAAACCAGAGGCTGAAAATATGGCATCAGGTTTCACTCGTTTAGAAAATATCCTCAATTTGATCAAAAATTTATAATGTGTCTTTTAGAGCAGCTTGAGTTTCCTGGACACTGCTGCAGCACATTATACAGCTCCTTTAATGTGGTTAACACACATTAATACACTCTGCTTTGCACTCTGTGTTCGTGTGTGTGTAAATGCAGCATGACTGTGCATTGTGTGTGTTTGTGTGTGTGTGTGTGTGGGGGGGGGGGGGGGGGTTTGCATTTTAAAGAAAATACAACTTTTTTTTGGCTAATAAAAATGTGTCATTAAACTATGTAAAAAATTGTCTGATGCTTTCAGAAATTGACATGATAAACTGTAGCTTCCAACCTGATCTGGGACAGAAGATATCACTAAAAGAGCGATCTGATGGAGTAATCAGTCTGGCTCAGAAAGGGTTGATTAGGTGTGATCACACTAAGTCCTGTGCAACAGCAACAGTCTCACTGGGTCTCTGAAACTAAAACTGGAAGGACAAGTTTTCTGTCACCTTTCAAATGGAAGAACTGGAGAAATCTGGACCTTTATCTTAAACTGTTCACTTGCTCAGTCTGGACTGTCTTCTCTCCAGCAACCTGCTCCAGCTCCACCAGTGGGATCCCACCAGCATGGAGGAGTAATCCCTTCAGTGGCCAACATAGTGGCCTCCTTAAACACCTCCCCTGAGAGGTGTTCAGAAGCATCCTGACCAAATGCCTGAACCACCTCAGCAGGCTCCTATCAACGTGAAGGAGCAGTGGCTCTAGTCCACGTCACAGCTCCCCTGATACAGGGCCTCCGTGCAGAGGAAACTCTTTTCGGCTTGTGTTTATGATCTTGTTCAGGGCCGGCACCAGTCAGTAGCTTGGGTTTGCTATAGCTGCCACAAGATTTGCCCAAGCAACACCCCCCCCATCCAACGACTAGCTTCAGGCCAGGCACACACCCCTGCTTTGATGGGGAACAGTTGGATGGTTTGTTTTGGATTAGCAACTTCTAACACTCACTGAGCAAATATAGCTGCTGCAAAGAGTAACCCTGACGCCTCCCCCGACCTTGTTCTCTCCATTTTTAACCACAGCTCAAATATGTGTTGAGATTAAATGTAGCTTCTACCAATAAATCATTAGCAAAAATGATTTCTTTAAAAGAGACTTAATACAGATTAGTAACAATAATAAAGAGAGAATGCCATCCATCCATTATCTTCCGCTTTTCCGAGGTCGGGTCGCGGGGCAGCAACCTAAACAGACTTCCCTCTCCCCAGTAACTTGGGTCAGCTCCTTCAGGGAAATCCCAAGCGTGTCCAGGAAGCAAATTGGCCAGATGCCCGAGCCACCTCAACTGGCTTCTCTTTATGTGAAGGAGCAGCGACTCTACTCTGAGCCCCTCATGGATGACTGAGCTTCTCCCCCTATCTTTAATGGGCCATTCCCATCTGTACCGGGTCGGCCCGGGCCGGGTAGCGTAGGTTGTTTACATATCTGGGTGGCCTGGTATTTTTCCGGGCCAACCAAGGCTCATCCTCAGCCCTCTTCTCGAGGGGGTCTGCTTCAGGCCGACCAGGGCCAACACGCCCACTGCTGACAGCAAATTCACACCTTCCATTAGAGCAAGCCTCTGATTGGTGGTAGAATCAGCCCACATGGGCTTAAGGCAAGGATGTGTGGAATCAATCGACTGGGGCTACCCGGCCCACGCCGACCCGGTACAGATGGGAATGGCCCATAAGGGAGAGACCAGACAGCATATACCAAAACTCATTTCAGCCCCAGATAAAATCACTTTTATCCGCTTGTTTCCGCAATCTCGTTCTTTCGGTCACTACCCAAAGCTCGTGACCATAGGTGAGGGTAGGAACGTAGATCTATCGGTAAACTGAGAGCTTTGTCTTCCGGCTCAGCTCTCTCTTTACAGTACAACGCTCGCATCACTGCAGATGCAGCACCAGCCCAACTGTTGATCTCACGCTCCATCTTTCCTCACACACTCACTTGCTTGAATCAGTTTCCGGGCTCCCCTGGGTCAGTTGAGGACTTCCAGGGGAGCCCATCACTCTTTCGGACAAACCGGGCTCCCCCCGGTTCCCCTGTGCTTCAAACCCTGAATAAACCATGGAGATAGAAAAAATGACACAAAAGAAATATTCAAGCAGTTCTCTTACAGTTGTCTAAAACCGTCAGCCAATGTGAGTCTCACTGAACCACCACACTTCCGTTTTTACCTGGATCCTCCACTCATTACGCCAATAATATCAGAGAAGGAGAAACAGCCGGCTGCTACCACCTCATCTTCAGGACAAACTTCCAGTCTCAAAAATCAGAATCAGAATCAGAATCAGAATAAGCTTTATTGCCAGTGCTCCAGCGACCCAGAGCATAGGAACTTGACTTTGCAACACAACCTGACCAAGGTTAAACACACACACACACACATGTAGACAAAAACAGGTACAGGCAGTTACGAGAGCAGCCAGAACGGCGCTCATTTCATTGGATGAAATGGGTGTTACATGAGGATAATTGGGGTAAGGTAATAAAAAGGCATAGCAGGGTTAGACCCAGCGGGGAGTAACTCTATTATACAAAAAAACTCCTCAACATAGAAGCACGAACATCACAGATACAAAACATCAGAGTCCGATGGGGAGGCGGGGTTGGGCGGGATCCTGAATCCTCCAACAAAAATACCGTTTGTTTTCACGGACAACAAAAGACGTTTGGACCTAGAAAACAGCCAGTGGTGTTTAGTGCTCTCTGGTTTACTGTGGCAATGTGCACATCAGGTAGGCGTGGCCCAGGGATGATAGCAAGAGTCCTGTGACCATGTTTGTGTTTAAAAGTTAGCTTGTTTTTCAGATTTGCCATTGCTGCTTTAATTTAGCAGATTCATAATCCTAACCCTATGAGGGTTTGAGTCATGACAAAAACGACAAACCATTCTATCTCTACTATATCACATTGACTCATTTGTACATTATTTCATAAACCTTTACAGCAGAGCTGCTCAACGTGTGGCTCACGGGCCATTTGCTGGCCTCGGCATGATTTTGTCTGGAGCTTAGTTACAGTTCCAGAATTTTGCTGCTTTTTATGTTCTAATTTTTACTAATTCAAGGCCTAAAAACACATTTTAGACAAATTACTTTCAAATGTAAAATGCTGAGTAAAATCAAATATTTATCTTTTATTATTTAATAGTAACAATTTGTAGTTTTACATTTAATCTCTAGAAATATCCATCTAAGTGTTGATGAAAATGAATTAAATGATGTCCAGACATTGACAAATATCGGTGGCTTTGTACCATATAACATTAAAAATCAGGCATCTTTAGGGGACGCCGTGTTTCCTTCTGGCCAGCTCGGGGTCCTGCGCTTGTTGATGACGGTAAACTTGATGATTGACTAGACGTACGATCAGTGTGTTCAAAAACTTTTTGTAAGAAACACAAATTTTATTACAAAACCGCTGAACTATTTACAAAAACTATGTGAAATAACGTAATAAAAAAAGATGCAATTTATTTTGGTGGAATGGTATTGCCCTAGCATGATGGCATCACTGGCAGGCGTAGGGCACCGAGCGGATGCCAGAAAACTAGCCTCGGCATTCTCTTGATGGATTTCACTGAAAGACCATCAACGTCTGAGGAGTCACGTGGAGGTTGCATGCTTCCTGCTCCACAGGCGAAAACATTTACCGTAATGTTTTTTTAAACGAGCAACAATCATAGCTACAAAACGACCCTTAAATGTATGTACTGCCACCTACCACCAGCAAACTACACACTGCCACTTTAACAATAAATTCATTGGGACCCAACCGCTTTACAGCACTAGTTTTTGACTTACCCCCATGAGGGGCCCCACAAGATCTAAGGTGGCCCCCACAATTTGGTTAGTGCTATGGTTGTGAGGTAATCAGCGATGTATCTGTAGCAATTACATTCATAAAATCCCAATAAGAGACCTAATAACAGAGTTTCCAGTCAAGTTTCGAGTCAAGTCCAAGTCAAAGACAACCAAGTCCAAGTAAAGTCCAAAGTCAATGATGTGGAAGTCCAAGTCAAGTCCAAGTCCTTAACTTTGAATT
>NC_091758.1:8332500-8415000 GCF_043380555.1 Nothobranchius furzeri
TTGGGGTGAACTTTGAATTTAGAAAAATGTTATTTCCATGTAGATTTTAGAATTTTAAAGAACAAAAATGAGCTGTGCTGATGAAGCTGGGGTGAGTTCTTATTTTATTTATTCAAAACAAAAGGTTTGACATCATACCAGCTGTGACACTTATAATGTTTTTGCTGTAATAACAAATTAAATGGTCAAATATTCTCCGTACATTATTATGCTTAATAATTATGTGACAAAAACTGTCTACATGGTGTTGATTTTCATGAAAATGTTGGCATATTTTAATGGTAAAACATTTAAAACTATTTAACTTCTAAATGTCATCTTACATTTGATATTTAATTGTTTATATATTTTAGATGTCATGTTTTGATTGCTTTTATGTTCTAGATGTTTTACTGTCTCAGTTTTTAGAGTGGCACCTGGACACGCCCCTGTTTCTTACAAATGTCCCTGGTCCAAGTAGTCAGTTATGTTATGTAATAGTACTCAGGAAAAGTCTCCTCCCTTTCAGGGCGGCTCATGGGTCCCCGGAAGAAAGAAAAAACAAATGCAAGTCAACGGCGCTAAAGAGCTATTTTCTAATCCATGGAACTAGGATTGGGACAGTATTACATGCAACTTTTACCAAGCTTTGTAACCTGTAACATGTTTTGTAATTTTCGTTTTGTAGCATGGAATTCTCATTTTGTAACTCGTAACTTTTGTTTTGTAATACGTAACATGAAACTTTCATTTTGAAACTTGCAGAAAACAATCAATGTACGAGTTTCAAATCCCAACTCTCAGAACACACATCTCAGTCTACAGTTACAAAACTCAAGTCTACAAGTACAAAACGTTTTGTCCCAATTCTAGCTTCCTTCCCAAAGGAACAATGACGGGCTTTGTCTGATCAGCCAATCATGAGTCTTGGATTTCTGCCCAAGACAATTCCTGTTGGAAGCAAGCCAGAATTGGGTCAAAATGTTTTATACTTGTAGACTTGAGTGTTGTAACTGTAGGCAGACATTTGTGTTTTGAAAGTTGTAATTTGAAACTTGTTCATTGATTTATTTTCTGGAAGTTACTAAATAAAAGTTTCATGTTATGCACCAAGGTTACATGTTACAAAATGAAAGTTACATGCTACAAAACAAATTTACCTCTTACAAAATAAAAGTCACAGTTACAAAACATATTACAAGTTAAATGTAACATTGTCCCAATCCTAGTTCCATACTGACCCACCTTGCCTTACACCCTGGCTCACACACATGTGGTACTGCAGTTTAAATGAAAAGTAATGATGAGTGTTTCGACCACGCCAGTCACGTTCTTTGAGATTTATCAGCTTGTAAAAGTTTGTAATTAGCATAAATACACACCAGAACTTGGTACATTGCATATGTGACATCACCACATAATCTCCTCCCCCTAGCGTAGCTGCTACTCACCACATGACCAGATTTATGGTGGTTCTTTCCTCCTGTGGGAAGTTTGCTGAACTTGCAGCCCTTTTCCCTCAGTTTTTTCCGTGTCTGGTTCGATCACATCACTTTTGTGGAGCACATTTGTAGTCCTGGACTTATTTCCACACTAAACCTAAAATAACATTTCCCCCCATTCGAAAATAAGTGTGTTCTTGGTATCAAAATGCATCTTTAACATTCACGGACATCATGTGTGAAATCCATGGCACAAAGCAAGCGGAGTTAGAAAATAACGTTTTTAGCCCCGTTGACTCGTGTTCATTTTTTCATTCTTCCCGGGACCCGTGGTCCGGAAGTAGATGGGCGTTACTTAGGCTCCCTATAATATTGTTTCCGATTGTCAAAAGGTCCGATAGGACATGAAGGTTTAACTTAATGCTGTTAAATATAATTCCAGTGGTTATTTAGTGTTTTACACCAAATGAGGAACAAAGTTAAGATGGGTCAATCCAGTGACTGGGGTTATCATTTCGTGGAGATGAGCAGAGGTGGTTCGTGTTCTGATGATCCTTCCATTCTATTTGACTAAACAGCAAGTAAAGAAAATACCACAGATATAATATTTATATAAAAATAATATTAGTAAAGACAAACACAACAGTGTTAATGTGAGTCTGAAGAAATCGAGTCCCTTCTTTTACACACTGTTGTCATGTTTTTCTGACATTTTTAAAAGACACTGATTACTTGAGAGGAGGTGTGCTGCCATGTGTGATCTATAATCTGGAAACCTAATCGGTGCTGACCCAGGTTTGGTTTCCAGCATGTTGCAGCTATAACAGACTCAGATGACAACTTTGTGATACTGAAAATCTTCAACTTTCAGTGGCCCCAGTGCTCTTCTCTTGAGATTTTTGGTTTGAAAACAAAACATAAAATATTGAAGGTAGCAGAAGTAGGTCAGGATTTCATGGTCAGCAATACTTCTGAATGCCAATCCAAAAAACAAAATTCTGGTTCTGGAGGCTGTTGCACATGAGAAGACTAGAAGTAAGGATTCAGCTCTTCATTCTACCTTTAGAAACCACAAGTAAACCTGCAGCCCGACAGCCAAGTGCTCTGTTAGGGAAATTGAGGTTTAGGGGACTGAGATGGCCGTTCCAGAACGTTCTACTGTACATGTTCCTCTGCACGAATGCCTCAGTAGTTTCTGAGCAGTGTTTCGCATCGTTGTCTTGCTGAAAGATCCAGCCCCGCTGCAGCTTCAGCTTTGTCGCTGATTCCTGGGCACTGGCCTCCAGAATCTGCTGATAATGACTGGAATCCTTGCACCCCTCATCTTTAAAGAGCAAGTCACCCCCTACCAGATTCTAACTCCACTCTCACTTCATGTTTGAAAAATGCAACAAATGCTGTTGCCTAGCAAACCGAGAGGGCGGAGCTGCTAACAAATACACACACACAGGCTCACAAAAGCATTGTGACATCATAATGTACCAGTTTACATCATAGCATACCTCTTAGCCAATAGCGGTGGCAGATTTAAATTCAAATACAGTGCAGAGTTTTTTTCTGACAACGGCACAACACTGACAGTTTTAGAAAGAATATTTAAATTTTAATTAAGATGCACTGAAGTGCCAAATTATTGACGACACGTGTCTGCAGCACGATTAGACACTCGTTTATTTAATTTATCAGAAAAAAAAAGTTTATTTGGGGGTGACTTGCTCTTTAACAAGATTCCCGGTCCCTGCACTGGCCACACAGCCCACAGCATGATGGAACCTCCACCATGTTTTTCTGTAGGTAGCAGCTGTTTTTCTTGTAATGCTGTGTTCTTGTTCCTCCATGCATAACACCCTTGTTCTGCCCAAATAACTCAGTTTAGTTTCATCAGTCCACAGCACCTTATCAATGAAGCTGGCTTGTCCAGATGTGCTTCAGCAGACCTCAAGCAGCTCTGTTGGTGCTGTGGGTGGAGAAAGGGCTTCCTCTGCATCACTCTCACATGCAGCATCTCCTTGTGTAAAGTGCACCGAATAGTTGAACGATGCACGGTGACTCCATCTGCAGCTAGATGATGCTGTAGGTCTTTGGTGCTGGTCTGTGGTTGACTGACTGTTCTCGCCATTCTTCACTTGTGTTTATCTGAGAGTTTTCTTGGTCTGCCACTTGGAGCCTGAACTTGAACTGTGCCTGTGGTCTTCCATTTCCTCAGCATGTTCCTAACTGTGGAAACAGACGGCTGAATACTGTGCAAAGAATACAATGTTATTTCTGGACTTGTAATCCCTTCAAATGAAACCACAATTAAATGTGTTTGCCTATATCAAACACAAATGTATATGTAAGAAGTCCAACCTCTGCCTGGGCTGCCACCTTATCATGGTGGAGGGGTTTGAGTGACCTGATTCCGGATAAGCGGCTGAAAATGGATGGATGGAAGAAGTCCTTGAGGCCCTGAGACCATGTTTCTGTTGTTACAGTCATTAGACTAATTATGTTTTTGTTTGTGTTTGCTGAAAAGGCCAAATCTTTGCTTGCCTCCAAATGCATCTGTAAGTGATACTGCAGCAGCATCCACTACCGACTTCATATTACGCGAGCAGTCAACACATGCACACACCACACATGTATGTGTGGGATGACATATTAATGTGGTTGCAGCCTAGTTAGGATTGATTTCCTGCCCCTCGCTTTAATAAATGTCTTCCTGAGTCATTAAAATAAAAGAATGCATCTGCTGCATCGATCGCACACAGTTCACACACTATTTATTCCAAACTCAAGGTTGAGGGTAGATTACAGTAAATGAATCATATTTATGGGAGCAGAGAAAGCATCAGTCATCTCTGCTACCTTGGAGCTCAAATGTATGTTTGTTTCTTGACTCTCAGCAGCTGGTCTTTTTCCAAATCCAGTCACATGCCTTTGTGATTGGGCTGTATTTGTAAAATACACCATTTACCGATGCTTCATTGATCGACCACACGCCACTGATAAATAGACGTTTTGGACTGACGAAATATGGAAAATCCTTTTCAAAAGAAAGACTTCCTGTTGACAACCAGTCCAATCTGCGCTCCATTTATAAACGCTCAGACCGCTGATTTTTGCCTCACCAAATGTAAAGAATGTGACACGCAAAGACACTTTCTGCAGCCAACAATTGAGACGAAAGTTTGTCAGTTCAAAATTACATAAATCTTCATTCAGACAAGCTCACCTTTATTTTCATTCCTGGCAAGCGTCCCGGTGTTGTCTAACTTGTCAAATATGTTAGACTGAATTTAGGAGAAAACCACAAATTAATGCAGCTGCTCTACAGAGCTTCTGTTTACAAACAATATGGTAAAAATGCTCCAGCTGAAAAGGGGACTAATAAAAGTAAAACAAGCAGAGCAATTTAAAATAATGCCTTTGTTCAAGTATAAACTGTTTGAGCATGTTTTAGTTTTGGAGCATTCAGATACTGAACCAGCAGCACATGACACGTCCGCCTCTGGTGTGCCCCAGGCTCAAGGCCCTGGTGGGGGGTAACGTGCTCTATCCTGGCCAGACTCGTCCTCTGGTTAATAACTGAGAGAGAGTCTGGTAACTCAGGCAGAGCGGCACATGAGGGGCGGGACTAGGCAGCTCAAAAATAACCAATCAGAAAAAAGACGGAAATGCAGACTGTACCGCGCGACGCTGTAGGTTTTTTTAGCTGTAGTAAAAAATGGCGTCTGGCGACGGCGCAGACGTCTTTCTGTAGAAGAAAGGCTTTTAGGGCTTCTACTTGTTGTTTTAAAGACATTCAAGTCATTTAGAGCAGAGGAAAGAGCCGCAACAAACTCCACTTCAGTCGCCATGTTTATGACGAACTCGGCGTTGTGGTGTGTGACGTACGCTACTCAGCGCTGATTGGCTCGGTTACAATTCTCAGGGGGTGGGGCTATTTGAATAGGAGAGTTGCCAGACCCTTTCTCTGTGTAGAATTAAAGAGGAGGAGGAGTCTGGCAGGCCAGGCTACATTTGCTCTTTAAAGAGCAAATTGCAGGTAAAATTTAAATTTCATATAAAATCTGTCCCAAAAAGTTCTGTTCGGAAAGCTTATTGTGGGTATTTCGTTGTACAATACATAACAGTCCCTTATTCTGAGTAAAAAGTGGCCCTTTTCAGCAAAGTTTCTAAAAATGCTTTTTGTTTTATCTGCACCTCTGACATAATGGGGGGGGGGGGTATAAGGTAGTCCCGCCTGACGCTCTGTGAGGCAAGTAGGTAGTCTTCGGGTAGATAGGTCATGTTATTGAATCAGTGTGTGTGTTCACTAGTTTTGGATCGTTCGTTTTTCTTAAAAAATGGTAAACTACTGTGTGGAGGATGCACAAACTCCAGCAGGTCCGGACATCAAGTCCACGGGTTTCCAAACAAGAGAAAGTACGGCACAATCTTCTGTTCGTGGTGCGTTTTGGGCATCTGAAAACACTTCAGACCGGAGGATTACAATCCCAGTGATGTGATGGGAGTTCTACATGCCTCCTATCCTCCAGAGCCCCGTGCTGGAGTTTAGAAAAATACTTGGTGACGCCTAGAGCCTAGATCAGCATTTAGAACCAGGTCAGGGAGGTCCGCTCTGAGCTCCAGAAGTGGATGGCAGTGTTGGGAGTAATGCGGTACAGAAGTAATTCATTACTGTAATGCATTGCTTTTTGCTGTAATGTGGTAATGTAAGGCATTACAGGGAAAGAAAATGGTAATATTTACTCGGTACAATTGTCAGTAACGCGGTAATTACAATGCATTTTTAAACCCAGAATCAAGATGCGTTTCTTAAAAATTCAAATTGCGGGAAACCCGAAAAAAGTTCCAGTATCTGCATATATGACGTCATTTATGGACTCAGCTTTGCGGGCAGAGAGGACGTAGCGGTACCGGCTCACATACTCCAGCTGCGTCCTCCATGCGGCCGCTGTAACATTCACAAAATCGCTCCACTAAAACAAAATAATTCACCTGCGATCGTTCATATCAGCGCATGTTCTCTGGTATTCTGTACTTTTCTGACGTGCTTTGCCTCATCTGAATTAATCTGGGCCCCGGTGATTTTAACT
The DNA here is from genome assembly GCF_043380555.1 of Nothobranchius furzeri. Taxonomy (NCBI): domain Eukaryota; kingdom Metazoa; phylum Chordata; class Actinopteri; order Cyprinodontiformes; family Nothobranchiidae; genus Nothobranchius; species Nothobranchius furzeri. The sequence continues at coordinate 8,339,003 of NC_091758.1, forward strand.
CATTGCTGCTGGAGCGCCGCGCATGTGCAGATCCCTTTGGCTGATAGAAAGTAGGAAGTCTAGGAAACAGTTTTTTCTGGAAGACGGAGAAAACATGCAGCATGCAGGACGGTTAGAGAGAGAAAGGGCAGGAAATAATTCAAATAAAATCAAGAAAACAAAACAAAGGGCTTGAAAAGACAAAAAGTAGGTAGATTTATCCCCAATACTCATTTTTACCAGTGAAAAGCAATAATATGTAAGCATTCATTATTTATACATGTGATGGAATCAGATCACCCCAGATGTCAGTGCCACATCCAGGGCCGTATCAAGACATTTGGGGACCAAGGCTAAATAGACTTGGAGCCCCCACCACCTCACTCCCTGCTCAGTTAATCTAAGATGGCAGCGTGCTGAGAGTACAGATTGTTGTTGCTTTTATTTCTAAAGAACTGTTTTAACAGCAATCCTAGCTCAGACACCACATCACCTTCCACCGGATGTGTCATGAGTTCACCAGGCATCAGATTACCAAACTCATACTGAAGTTGTTTTGTTGAAAGTAACTTAGAGTAATGCAAAAGTAGTGTAATGCCTTACATTTTAAAATCAGTAATATTGTAATGTAATGAATTACTTTAAAATGAGGGTAACAAGTAATAAATAATGTATTACAGTTTTGAAGTAACTTGCCCAACACTGGTGGATGGGGAGCTTTTAAAATCTCCTGGTGAGCTAGGTCAGGCCTGGCCCAGAACCGCCAGCCCCAACATCCAAAAAAAAGATGCAGAGCTTTCAAAACCCCTAGCAAGCCAGGAAAGCTGGTTTCTGGGCTGGAACCGGCTCAAGATCGGCGCCCCCGACCTCCAGAAGAGGATGCAGAGCTTCATAAATTCCTAGTGAGCAGGGGAAGCTGATTTCAGGGTTGGACCCAGATCCGAGCCGCCTGCCCTGATTTGGATGACGGGCATCTCTGTCTCCCTGAAGGGCGTAGCAACGTTACGTAAACAGATATTAACGAGTATGAAACAGCTGGCAAATGAGCCAAAGGCTTCTGAAAGGCTTTTTCTCATCTACTTCCGGACCATGGGTTCCTGGAAGAAGGAACAAATGAATGGAAGACAATAAGCTTAATTGTTCTTCTGGGGACCCACGGTCTGGCCTGAAAGAGAAGAGACTTAGGTTCCCTATTCTAGTTTATTATTGTTAGAAATCAAGATTATAATAACTGTTTGGTACATGGCAGTAGTTTACAATATTGTGATGTTAGCACGAGTTTAAGCTAGCTAGCCTCGTTCGCTCACAGAGACACCTGCTCGCTCCAGAACCTCCTGACACCACAGCTAAATCTCTCCTTGTCCATCGTTTCTCCCTCCGGCTGGTCTCTGCTGTCTGTGGCGTGCAGCAGGCTCATAGCGCTATGGTTGTAGTCCACCATAAGTAGAACTATAAACATTTAAAGATTCCTCTGTGTCAGAACTGGCATTAAAGTCCATGTTTTTGTCTGGATCAAGTGAACAGGACTCCCTCTGCCTGCGCCACATCCAGTTTGGCCGGAGCCTAAAACATGCGTGTCCATTTTTATTTAGAACAAATTCTTGTTATGTTTCTCTAAATATTTGTTCAAAGGAGACTCAAACCTGCAATTTGCTCTTTAATGAGTAAAGAAATAATCAGAATGAAAGGAAATGTTTCTGCTGCTTACTGTTAAGCTCCGCACTAGTTCTGCTCCAAAGGGACGCTCAGGGACAACTCTCGATTTTGCTTTTCATCAACTTTTATTTTTCAACTCTGAGATTTGTTGGTTTCAAGTTGATCAATGCATGATTTCATCAGGTTGATAACCTTCAAAGCACAGAAACAAAGGTTAGCAACAATATTTTGTAAATATTTTAAAATAAAAAATTAATGAATGAATAAATGAATTGATCATTTCTGATAAATCAACCATTTTTAATTAAATGAAAGAATTAACTGTAAAGTGTTTCAAATGAATTAATAAAACTCCCTTAATGAATTAAGTTAAATCAAGGAATCAGTCAGTAAAGGGAATACCTTAACAGAGTATTTCATCAAGTAACAAAATAAATAAATCAACTGCCTTCAAGCTTGTTAATGTTTGCTTTTAACCTTTTACCTTGCTAAACACGTAAATTAACTATCCAACAATCACTCACTTCAATCAAATCACTGTGATAATGCTGTGCTTCAACTGAGGCCCTGTCCACACGTAGCCGGGGATCTGCCAAAACGTAGATATTTTTCTACGTTTTGGCCTGTCATCCACACGAAAACGGAGTTTTTTCACACAAAAACGGATCTTTTTAAAAACTCCGGCCAAAGTGAAGATCTGCGTTTTCTCCGTTTTGGGTGTCTGCGTATGGACAGACAAAACCGGAGTTTTAAGGTCCGCAATGTCACTTTCCGCGACAAAAAATGCTGACATCACGTGTGCGACCTGTGTTTACACTAGCCGGCATCATGGATGCCCTCAGAGCTGCGCTCTGTCACTACCCGATCCATCAATTGTCCAAGTGCTTTTTGCTTGTTTGTTATTGCAAGTGGAATTACTGCTCCTTGCGGAAGACCACAGACGAAGGACAAGGTTAAGAACGGGGGAAGTACTGCCGCCTACAGGTCTGGCATGTCCTTAACAACGTATTTATCCGGGTACGTGTGGACAGAGTTTGTTTTTAAAACGAGGTGGTGTGGATGCAAGTTTTTGGAGGGGCGGATATTCGTTTTCAAAAAACCCCGGCTACGTGTGGACTAGGCCTGACTCTGACACTGAAACAGAATACTCTCCGGGTACAACTTAAACACGTCACTAACATAAACGAGAAACATTTACCAGCCATTGGCGTCTTTAGAGTAAAGTTCATGAGTAGAGCTTGCTGTGCTGTTCCTGTTTGACTGAGGACTGAGAGCCACCATCCTGCATAGGTGTCTTTTTCTTTTTATCAGCAATCAGTCGCCTTTTTGTTGGTGCATTCTGGGAGATGTAGTTCTCAGTGGTGGTGGACTAATTAGACCTCCATTTACTCAGCTTTAACTCAACACTCACCATTAAAAAGTTTGTATCTCCATAGTTTTTGTGTGAAGACAGCAAGAGGTGGATTAAACGAAAAATACAATTCTAAAATACATTTTGAAATAACATTTAAAAAAACTGAAATGTTTTTGTTTCTCTAATTTGTAGTGTTTTGATACATGCTGATTTTTACATCAAGAGAATAAAGGAGCAATGCGTCGCTACAGACTGAACTTTCCCAGAGTTACCACAAGGAGCAATTATGTGTGCCCCCCCAGAATGTTCCCTGGCCCCCTCTGGCCCCTTATCAAAACTTCCTGGGGGTGCAGGAAAAGAAAGTCAAACATGACAGTGGCTCTCCAGGACCAAGGTTGTCGACCCCTGCATTAAATGAAGCATCCTGTTTTGTCTTTGTCCTCCATGAAAATAGTCTCCTACACTGATCTCCTGCATTAGCTTCTGATAGAAAATAGACGGTGAACCTCCTGACAGGTATACATCACACTGTCACTTAACGTTCAAGGGCTCACCCTTCTTGACTCGTGACGGGGAAGGTTGTTGTTTGTTTAGCGTCCAGCAGCTAGAGAATGTCTCAGCTAGTAAAAGCTAGCTACTCCACCACACAGTAGAACTTCTTCAGGCTTTTGTTATTTGTAGCGATAAAACATCAACGTTAAAGAGAAAACTGAGTCGTCAGAAGAGTTATGTTGCCGTTAGCCAGTCGCAGAAGAAATGTCCAAATATCAGGAAATGTGAAGCTACTTTCTCCTGTGGGTGAACGCTGCATGCAGAAACAGGTGCATCTGAGCCGTTTACGTTTTTGTGGCTGTTCTAGTTTGGAATTATGAACAATGTTGGAACAATTGTACTGAATATCTGAAATAGACATGAGAACAATTCAGATTAGAACAAGAACAATAAAACAATAAAGTGTTTCTAACCACTTGTCTGCTTTCAAAAAGAGTGCAAGGTGGGTCGATTATCACACACACAATCACACACTCAGTCACCCGTAGTCTCTGCTTCAGAGCACCATTGTTTCTATAATTGTCGCCTAGCAACAGATTGTTTCTCTGTTATTATATTTGCTTGAAATGTTTGTGGTAAACAAGGAAGAAGGAGAGTTAGGGGAGGGGGAGAGGCTCAAGGAGGAGGTGATCAAATGAAATGACGACTGAGTGAATGTGAAGAGGTGATCATGAGGCAAAGTGACCTGCAGCTCAAATCTATCATTATCCAAAACAAAGTGCTCAGCGGTTGGCCGGCCACACCCTTTCCTGACTTTCAGGACTTATTCTCACATATTTCGTGTCAGCCCCCTTGGCCTGGAAGCAGGAATTGCCAACCAGTTTGTGATAATTAATGCTTTGAAATGCCAGAACAGCACAGGGTGAGCCGGGTGCGATACCAGGGCAGCGTGGAAGCATATAAAAATGACTAAACAACATGATAAGTCCTTTGTGTGAAGCAGGGGCTTCTGTTTGTAATCACTGGTTAGCTGTTAACTGGCTAGCTGGTGGTGTAGATCGGAGTGTGACTGGAGATGTTACATTAGCTAATACCTGACAGAGGCTGTGTGAAACGGCCTTTAGAGTCAGTAATTACTAGCCTGTGATTAGCATTTAATCTGCAAAAGGCTTCTGAAAGGCTTTTTCTCAAAGGTCAGCACAATGAAAAGCATGGCTGTTTTACGACACAATACATCTTTCCTGTGTCCACGGCAGTTTGGTGTTTTGCTATTGAACAAACGAGGGCAGAAACAAGACCGTTTCATTGTTACCACACTTAATAAAATGCCTGTAAACAACTTTTTGATTCTACCAAAACAAGAAATGTTCTACGGAAAAGGATTAGGGCCACTGAAAAGAAAAATTATTTTATTTTTCTCAGAAAAAAAGCAAAAAACATTTTTATGTATCATTTTCTTTTCGTTGGCCCTAATCTTCATCCCTACTTATTGAGCCAACTCTGTCATATTGTGATACGGCCAATCAGGATTCACGTTTGACTTTAAATGTTTTGTTTTTATGCTCATTCAGTTGTGCCAATAATTGTAATCCACATGAAAAATGATCAAAACAACAGTTAGCACAAACAATGTTTCCTTCTATTGCTAATCTGAATAGGAGAAAGAATTAGCAGAGAAAGCAAAGCAGATCTGAAGCGGTACACAGACAAGCAGCCTCTCTCCTGCCCTAAAACACAGACTGGTGCTCTCTACCACTTTTAAAACAACTTTTTTCCCTGACCTCAACTGAAAATTCACATCATCTGTCTGCCAACTCAATCCTGGAACTTCAAAACCTCTTAAAAACGGTCTAAACTGATCAGTGTTACCTGAACCCATCGTCATGATGCTCTAAACACGATCAAAAGTGCACAGGCTTAAACTGCAGACAATCTAGTGAAGCATAAAATAATAAGTCCTTCTGAAAATAAACAGTTGTTTCTGACGTCCTTGATAAAAGAAAAAAAAAGTTCAATTTCCACAGAAATTTCAGATTTTTCTCTGCAAGGCCCTTCACACGATGGGCATAAAACCATCATGGTGGCTGTTGCATATACATTGACTCCTTATATAAAAGAGCAGTTAGAGTTAAGCGTCATTTCTCTACACAACATCTGTCCAACACTGTTAGTGAAACATTCTTGTTTATCATAAAACAGCCTTTCTTTGGAGAGTCGAGTAGAATATCCACATCTGCCACATAAAAGTTTTAATTGATTTATAATAACCGGCAAAAATAATTATAATATTAATAATAATAACATAAATATAATAATAATAATTAATAAAAATAATAATACATAGTTTTTTAATAATCATAATAATACCATTAAGTAAATTATTTATAATAATTATAATAATAAATAAACTAATTTAAAATAATAAAAATATTAATGATAACAATGATGATAATAATAATAACATTATTATTAATATTATTATTATTATATTTTTGTATATTTTTATGCTATTATTATTATTATTATTATTATTATTATTATTATTATTATTATTATTATTATTATTATTATGCATTTTATTTGTAATGCACTTTAGATTTTAGCCATCTCAAAGTGCTACAAAGTTTATAAAATATTCTTAGCAAAAGGCTTTCCTAAACAGATCGGTCTGAAGGTTGTGTTTGAAAGCATCTACAGTTTGTGGGGCTCTCAGGTAGACGGGTAGGGCATCCCACAGCCTCAGAGCAGTGGCTGAAAGGCCCGATGGCCGGTGCTGCAGAACTTCGTTCTGGGGATTTGGTGTATTTATTGTTGCAGACCGGAGAGGTGAGGAGTTCCTTTAAATAGGAGGAAACTTGATGACGAATGCACTGATAAGAGAGTAGAGAACCTTTGTTTTCAATTCTGAGTGAAACTGGGAGCCAATGAAGATCTTGAGGGTGATATGCTCATATGTGTGTAGTCTCTGAATGCTTTTTTCCAGGGATCCCAATGAGGACTACATTACGGTATTCTAGTGTGGAAGAGGCAAAGACGTGGACAAGCTTCTCTGCGTCTGCCAGGCTTAGCATTGGACGTAGTTTGGCAATGTTCCTAAGATGATACAAATACATCTTACACAAGTGTTTGATGTGAGGGTCAAAGGTGAGTTGTGAGTTCATTTTGATTACCAAGTGGGTGACGGTTGTGGATAGGGATATGTTTAGGCCAGAGAAGGTGATGCTGGTTTTGGTGGAGGAGCAGAGCTGTTAAATCAAACAGCTTCTGTCTTAGTTCGGTTGAACTGAAGAAAGTTGAGTTTCATTCCTGCCTCTGTGTCTCCAGACAAGTCTTTATTGTAGCTGTTAGCACAGGTTAGGGTGTCTTGAGGTAGAACCATCATCGGCAGCGGTGGAAATAAATGCCCTATCTGCTAATGATATTGCCAAAAGGAAGCATGTAAATTGCAAATAATGTGGGCCCAGAACAGAACAGGGTTGTATTCCTAGAAATCTGGACCAATTCCAGACAATTCCAATTTTTTTTTTTTTTTTTTTTTTTTTTTTTTTTTTTTGCATCAAGCATGATTTAGAGTTTTAAAGTCTGGTTTAGTGATGTCCTGGCTCAGTCTTTGCAGGTAACATTCAAAAGTAGACGTCACATAGAAAACTCCAGCATGTGTCCTGGTATGTCTTCTCCATATCCATCTGCTATGGCCCAATAGCTGTTCAGGCATGTATGTTTATGCTATTTTTTTCTTTTTTATCTTCCAGTAAGTGTGAATATGAATATGAGTGATCAGAGTGTGCGTGGATGTTTGTGTGTGTGAGATGTGTGAATTCAACAGAGCTTCAACAGACCAGATGGGCTCTGTAGATCAGGTTAACTGTTTCTGGAGCAGCATCTGTCCAAGCTGCCAATCAAACTGGGAGACGTGGGGGTAGAAGGAGGGAGAATAAGAAAAGTGGGTGACAGAAAAGTGTAGGAAAAGAAGGTCAAAGTGTGGGGTTTAAAGTTTGACACAGCTCAGGGTTATTTGATTAGCACATCAACTTGTCATAGTGGTGCATTCAAATGCACACAATTAAAAAGATGGACAACATCGTCCTCTAAAACACAAGAAAACAGTGATTCTAAGTGGGAAAAGACCCTAAAAGATATGCAGAGAAAAATAACGCAACTTCTCATACTTCTCTAAAAGTGTGTTTCTACCCATTTAGAGCTCCATTTCCCAGGGCAACCTAGGAGAGGTGGGGTAGGAGGAGAGGAACGTGGAGCGGGAAGTGACGCCTGCAGTCGGATGTGGAGCTGCCATCCACAGAGAGCTGAGCATCTTTGTATTTAACTTTTAGATAGAAGTCCAGGTTTGCATTTGTACAAGGTTTAGTCTTGTGTAGAGGCTCGAGACGAGCCAGTTGAGGTGGCTCGGGCATCTGGTCAGGATGCCTCCTGGATGCCTCCCTGGTGAAGTTTTCCAAACACGTCCATCTGGAAGGAGGCCTAAACCCAGGATATGCTGGAGGAACGATGTCTCCCACCTGGTCAGGGAACACCTTGGGATTCCGCCGGAAGAGCTGGCACCAAGTGGCTGGGGAGAGGGAAGTCTGGGCCTCTCGACCCAGTCTGCTGCACCCACGACCCGACTCTGGATAAATGGAAGAAAATGGAGGGATGGATGGATGGACGTCCTGAGGCGAGGTCAGCAGCACACCGTCCCCACTATAGATAGTCGCACTGCTCCCCCCACCCCCCCTGAGGCGCCGGATGGTGGACCAGAATCTCCTCGAAGCCATACGGAATTCTTGCTCCATGGTCTCACCTAACTCCTCCCATGCCCGGGTTTTTGCCTTAGCGACCACCCGAACCACGTTCCGCTTGGACTGCCGGTACCTGTCAACTGCCTCTGTCCCACAGGCCAAAAAGACCTGATAGGACTCTTTCTTCAGCTTGACAGCATCCCTAACTGCCAGTGTCCACCAGCGGGTTCGGGGGTTGCCACCACAACAGGCACAGACGATCCTCCGACCAAAGGTCCGGTCGGCCGCCTCAGTAATGGAAGCACGGAACTGGGTCAATTCAGACTCAATGTCCCCCACCTCCCCCGGAACATTTTTGAAGTTCTGTCGGAGGTGGGAATTGAAGCTCCTTCTGACAGGAGACTCTGCCCGACATTCCCAGCAGACCCTCGCGATACGTTTTGGCCTGCCTGGTCTGACCGGCATCCTCTGAGCTCACCACCAGGTAGTGGTCAGTTGACAGCTCCGCCCCTCTCTTCACCTGTGTCCAAGACATGCGGCCGCAGGTCAGACAAAACAACAACGTCGATCATCGAGCTGCGGCCTAAGATATCCTGGTGCCAAGTAGGGATGCTTGATTATGGCAAAAATAATAATCACGATTATGGTGACTGAAATTGAGATCTCGATTATTTAGGACGATTTTTCAATTTATGTTGATTTTATTTGTTTTTATTCAGTCATAAAATTGCTCAGGGCACAATCGGGACAAAAATAAGAAACAAGATGATCACTAAAATAACTCCTGATTCCCAGTATAAAGAGACCAATATACTTATAGCTCATAGTTTATGACCCAAGGGCTACAGACCTTGGTTTAACTCAATTAAGTCTAACCAGTACAGACCCAAATACCAATATCTTGCAAATACTGATGGCAAGAATTATACAGTGGCATTTATAACAAATAAATTGATGTTCACAAAATGTTGCATAACATTTATTGAGTCGTGTCAAGGAGCTGTAGGAGAGTGCACTAGCACCGTGTCCTCAGAGAGGTTAGTTATTATTTATTAGCGTGAGGAACTTATTTCTACCTTATTTATAAACTATTTATTAACAAGTCCATCAGTTAATGTAATAATTGTCCCAACCACAGCTGCACCCCCACCCCCCAACCCGGTCTCACAGCAATCAGGGGCAAGCTGCACGTGTGTTAAGCACGCCGCACGCGCACATTTAGCCGTTTTTAGTGGCTCAGGAGCCCGCAGGTACGGTGTATGTGTCACTCACTCTGGTTAATCCAACAGGGAGCCGGCTCTGAGCTGTTTCTTTAGCGACTGACACATCACTACATCATTCCCTTTCCTAATGTCCTGAAGAACGGTCCGAGCGCAGGCGGAGTGTTTAGCTAACCTGCAGGAAATGTCAATGACAGTTATCCAGAAAGTAGCTAAAGGTTACCAGAGATGTTTCTGAGGTGTTCGCTAGGTACTTATAAGAATAAAAAAGTCAAGAAGGGGGTCTGAAAAGCTGTTGGAAATAGCGTCAAAGTCGCTAAGTTGGCAACACTGTGGGAGGAGCGCTTCATTTGCAACTCAGGGCAGCGCAAGCGGGAGGAGCAAATAATCGGCTTGTTTTGTTTTTTATAATCGCTCAAAACTCAGATTGTAATCGTGATTAAAATTCGATTAATTGAGCAGCCCTAGTGCCAAGAGCACATATGGACACCTTTATGTCTGAATATGGTGTTCATTAATTCAGTTCAATTCAATTCAAGTTTATTTATATAGCGCCAAATCACGACATGAGACGTCTCAAGGCACTTCACATAATAAACATTCCAATTCATTGTTCATTATGAACAATCCATGACTGGCACAGAAGTCCAATAACAAAACACCACTCGAATTCAGATCAGAGGTGCCAGTGTCGGTACAGGATCTGCTCGGGTGCAAGATCGGCTCGGGGTCCTTCGACTGCCGATGACGTCAAAGTACGGCAAACCCACTCGGACAAAATACACTACACATCTATACTGTTGGAAAGAATTTAGCTGTTTCATTATTAAAAGAATGTTTCTCAAGACATAAGTTTGTGTTTATAATGGTATTTGTAAAATAAAACACTATATTTTATTCATAATGTTGAACTCCTCTTTGAGCACATCCCTTGAAGAATCATAGGTATTAGCAACACCTGTGAAATTGTATTTGCAGGAAAGAAGTGTGTCCCGTTTATTGAAGTATTTTGTGTTTAGAGTTTTTGACGTCTTGTCCATGCGTATAGTTACGCTCGAGCGTATGATCATAGCTGCTAGCCAAAACTCTGGAGTTAAAAGTTTTCTGGCTTTACTAAAATACCTGTCTGTACTTATTTGATTGATGGTAGTTTTACATTCTATTAGACTCCAAATGTAATCATTTGGCACGTTTCTAATTCATAATATGTAATAATGTAATCGGCGATATTAGCATTTCTATGGGTTTTCCATGTATATTAGCATTGCGCTAACCACTCGCTGCCAAATTGCAGCCTTTGCAATTAGAAAATCTCCTTTTGTCACATCGCAATTTAATTGCACATGCAGTTAATCGTTCAGCCCTAATATACATGCAGCTCTATGCTAAAAGTGTATTTTCAAAGAGGTAATGATGGATTTCTTTGTAAAAGTTGTCCATCTTTCCAACAGAAACATTTGCCTGGACCAACGTAACGTGATTGCGTAATTCCGTGAGGTTCATGTTCAGCCAATCAACTACTTAGACGTCATCGGCAGTCGACGGACCCCGAGCCAATTTTGCACCCGAGCAGATATTGTACCGACACCGTTCCTCCCAACCACACCTCTCCAGGTCTCACTGTCGTTGCCCACGTGAGCGTTTAAGTCCCCCAGCAGAACGAGGGAGTCACCAGAAGGAGCGCTTTCCAGCACCCCCTCCACGGTCTCCAAAAAGGGTGGGTAGTCTGAACTGCAGTTTGGTGCATAAGCACAGACCACAGTCAGAACCCGTCCCCCCACACGTAGGCGGAGGGAGGCTACCCTCTCATTCACTGTGGTAAACCCCAACGTACAGGCACCAAGATGGGGGGTAACTAGTATGCCCATCTCAGACCAGAGGTCTTCGGGCTGCTCGTTGTTTGATCCCTCACCTAGGACCTGTTTACCATGGGTTACCCTACCAGAGGCAGAAAGCCTCAGACAACTTAGCTCTTAGGATCATTGAGACACTCAAACCCCTCCACCACGTAAGGTGGTAGCCCAGGGAGAGGGTCTCGAGTATTCCAGTCTCCAGTGTCCCTAATTTAAGTGAAATTGTTCAATTGCATTGCTAATGCATTACTGAGGCAGTGTGTTCAGCTTGTTTAGACTAAATATTAATTGAAAATGCAATAGCAATATTGCCTTTTTTATAATTATTATTTTAAAAACTAAGTGAATGAAAAATGAATCAAGCAGTCCCTGGCTGCAAGGAAAGGCTCCTCAGACTGTCCAAATGTAGCAGCGATGCATTTCATTTCCAATCAAACTCAAAAAAAGTTACTGAGTAACCTTCAGAAAAACGACTAAACCTTTTATTTAAATGAACAATAGTGGGCACTGTAGGGAAACAAAACGGAGGCTTTCTTTTAATATATTCATATTGCTCAACCCAAGTTTGCATTGGTTTGTAATGGCCACAAAGCCACCATCAGCACGTTAGGACAGCAGCAGATATAACTCCACAGCTACACAAGATGTTGATGAAGGAGACCAAGATAATGGTCTCTGTTGGGTTTGAAACGTTTGGTACGATTCAAAGGAAGTCCAGAGTTGTTTGTTTGTAGTGTGAATGTGATCCAAACACTGTTTGACGCTACTACCATATGAAAGGTAGAAGTGTATGCCAAATGTCTTCATAGTAGCAAGGTTAGTGCGGCATTTTGGGATGTAGAAGGGCTCATAAATGTCTAATTATTCCGAGGGCCACCTGGACGAAGGGGCTATGTTTGTAGTGATGTAGTTCAGTGCTGTTTAAAAAGAAACTACCATCTGGGTGTAAGTTTATTTTTTACAGTTATGGGGTCAATATATGTAAACGTGGCTGCGGCTTGTAGACTGTGTTGGGAAAGTTAGTTTAAAAAACAAACAAGTTCAAAGTTCAGTTCATACATTTAAAAAAACTAGTTTGTTTCTTAGTTCATAATTAAAAAAGAAATTGAACTAAGTTCACATTTCCAAAAACGAACTAGTTCATAGTTCTTTTCCTCCTCTCTCTCTCTCTCTCTCTCCCTCTCTCTCTCTCTCTCTCTCTCTCTCCCCCTCTCTCTCTTGGAATAATTTTCCAATAGTTGGCACCCGTTCAGTCCACACTCATACCCCGCTGCAGTTTTTACCCACAGTAAAATAACATGAGGAAAACATTATTTATTGAGACATTATTAAACGATCTTAGGAAGCAGGCTGAGGTAGCAAATTCAAAGTACAATATTAAAAGTGCAAAACATTAAAAAAATGTATAATCTTTCAGTTATGTCCCGTTTCTATTTTTCTGAATGAACTTTGACTCCTGCACACTGCATAGACGTAGAAGAGTAGAAGCACCAACCGCTACTGTCTATGTTTGGCCGTATTTGTGGGTTCTACTTTTATAAACTCTATGGTGAACCCTCCTATTCTCCTCAAAGTTACTAACACTTTTCACCCTCAGGGGTCAATATGACCCCAGAGATATTTGCCTCCAGAAAATTATTTACTGAAAATTGTTGCCTGAGTTTTTATGTCAGACACTTTGTTTATTTGTTAAATACATAAACAAGCCCTTGATAGTGAAAGCTGACCTGTTCCCTAGCGCCACCTTCAGGCCAAACTTAAATCATCAGACCAAAGTTAAAATAAATTTATCTTGAAAAGTTTTCATACAAATCGTCTCATATTTTCTGACAACATTAATGATCACAGGATTATGAACCTTAACGGGTTTTGGTGATGATATGACCTTTTCTGCAGCGCCATCGTCAGGTCAAACTTTCAGTTTTAGAGTTAGTATCTTACAAATCTTTCATCCAAATCTTTTCTAATTTAGGGTGCACATTCATGTGCATCACATGCTGCCCATATTTTGATGCCATATTTGGCAGGTTTGTTTGGCATATATTGTCGGAATGGACAGCGCCCACAAAACGCAACCAAGCACTCATCAACAGTCACATGGGGGCCTGGATTGTAAAGCAAGGGTAAACGCTGCACCCACTTGTCCCACACATCCCTTATTGCTGCAAGTTTGTCACGTTCTCGTCGGCCCTGCCTTGTTTGTTTGTCATCAAAGCGTGTGACACGGGACAATACTTGAAAAGTCTTCAGAGACATGGTGGCTGGAAATATTGCCCTTCCAGTCTCAGCTTTCCAAAGGCTTGCTGTTGCGTCACCTTTTGATTTATAAACACCAGTCAAAATGAGCAAGCCAATGTAGGCTTCCAAGTCAACTACATCCAAGTCTTTCCAACTGTCCCCATAGACTCACCCTCTAAATTTGTCATCCTAAGTACATGTAACCGGATTACAGGATACAATAAGATAATTAAAAGAAAAATAAACAAATGGGCCAATAATTAGGTTCGGGGAGAATTGGAGGTTGTTTAAGAATGACTGGAGTCACGGGTATAGCATGAACGGTTTATATACTAAATTTTAATAATAATGGGAAATATAACACATAAAGATAACACACAAAAACAGATGAAAACAATCGACAATAGTAAAATGCTCGGTATGAGATTTGATCATATGAGTCACAAGTCAGCCGGCGTCAAGTCAAATCCCCACGCTTGGGGTGAAAGTCAGAGTCCGGTGGTGCGATTTTTTCCTACCGCACCGTTGAGATTGTTCACAGAAGAGAGCAGTCTGCTCTTCAGTTACTTGAGATGTCCTGGTTCGTTCAGTGGTTAAGGCTCGCCATCTCCCTCGTCAGGAAGAAATCCAGTTCTCGTTCCAAGTGAGTGATCATAGGAGTCGGGATCAAACCCAAGGAAAAAAAAAAAACCCAGCCTGTAAACAACAGGACTGTTAGCGAGTTGGCATCGACCCTTCTCGTCACATCACAGCATAAAGTCTTACAGACTTAAACAAATGCTTCACTCTATTGGCATAGCCAATCATGTTTGGGTTCACAGTTCAACTAACATAACATCAATTTGATTGTCTATTAAAATAATTCTCAGTAGCTCTGGAAATATAATTACATATGACAACAATTGTTCAGCTCAATAGGCTCAGTTAGATTCTATTACTCTACACTATTCAACAAGAAATACATTCATGACAACAAGGATACATTTAGTTGTGTTTCTATACAGCATTGTGACACCTTGTATATCTGTAACACAATAAATAAATAAATAAATAAATAAATAAATAAATAAATAAAATGTTCTATAACAAAATTCAACAAAATATAAATTCTGGTCCTTTGGTCCACCTTTGTAAAATAATTCCTCCCTAATCAGTTAGCTTTTATTTATTTTTATTTATCTATTTTTTTTATTATTAAATGTTTGGTTAAGGGACGCATTGCTAATTCTATGGCGTTAGCTATAACGCCCCTGAGGACCTTGTACATCTAGGCCGTACCACCGTTAACTGGCGGTTTGAGCCGTTAACTCCTGGGAATCCCATATGCCCTACCGCCGTTAACTGGCGGTTTGAGCCGTTAACTCCTATATGCCCTACCGCCGTTAACTGGCGGTTTGAGCCGTTAACTCCTATATGCCCTACCACCGTTAACTGGTAGTTTGAGATGTTAACTCCTGGGATCTAACGTCTAGCAGCCCACTGCTGTCACCTCGGTTGCTGTAATTAGCTTTTTGAATTTAATAATTTACTGAATTTAATCTCATTCACTCACCAACGCGCTCCAACGGTTCCCTCCTACAGAGGATTGGTTCACTCTGTCGTCTCCACACAAATCTATAAGAATGGAATTAATTTGATAAGCTATTTAAGTTTCCTTTTTTTTTTTTAGTTGCATCGTTAGCTTTTTCTCTTCTTTTTTCTTTACTCACCGCGTTGGTTCCAAGTTCCCAGCTCTTATTAGAAGGAGTCAAGTCCGCCTCTCCCTCTATCTATGCGGCACCCAAATCAGGGTTCTTCACGGCCTCGACCGTTGTTTTTTTTTTCTCTCTCTCTCTCTCTAACCGCTCAGTCTTTGCTTTCTGTATCTGCGTGCTGCACAGCCGTTTGTCTCTCCTCTCGCTCAGCTGCGTCGCACAATTTTATTTCGCGGAGGCGGGACTTATTTCTCTCAGCCAATGAAATTTCAGATTCCCACCTGGACCAATAGTATACAGCTTTCCTCTTCTGTTTCTGTTAGTGATGTTCAAGATTCTTGTTTTAACCAATGTTTAATATTAAACTCGTTATTTTAGTTATTCACCCTTCCAATAATTCATTATGAAATTATCTATTAGTTAATTAGATATCTATTAATTAGTATTGTTAATTTCCTTAATTTATATTTTATATTTTATCTAAATTGAGGATGGATCATATTAGTAAGCCAATTAGTTAATACCTCATTAAGGTTCTAGCTTCTGGGTTACATCCTCCCCCATTAAATATCATGCACGTCCCTGTGCATTGTTTCTACGGGGTACACAACTTCTTGAGTAAGAGAGTCAATAAAAGCTTTATTAAGTCCTTGGAAAAGGGACCTAACTACGGTCACTAGTGGATTGCCCAATTGAGAGTAAGTTAGTCTTTGAGGAGGCTGACTACTTCGTTCAGATCTCCTGACATACATCTCTGGTTGCACAGTATCATGCTCATCCGTTTCGGTTTGATTCTCAACTGAGACAGGACGAAGTGAGCTCTCTGTTTCCGACAGAGCTGATGAGCTATTCTCTAAGACTTTGGTCTTTCCAGATGTATGTGTCTGATCGTGTATGATGGGTTCAAAACTTACATCACGTTGCTGCGACTTTAGGACACCATCCAATTGAGGTAGGTTTGTGTTAGTTTCATCCCCCGTTTCTACGTCAGGTAAGTATACTTCGTTTTTTTTCGTTTTTTCAGGTAAGTATGTTGCTGCTTCTTTCACTCTTTCAGGTAAGAATGTTTCGGTGTTGATGCCTTTGTCAAGTAAGGACAATTCAGCATTTTCATTACCAGCTAAGGTTGGTTCCTTGCGATCCCCTGTGTGTAAGGATAGTGTGTTTTGTTGTTGAATATTATTTACCGGTCCTGAATCTGCTATGAGTTCCCTATTTGGCAAGGTGACCGCTATTTGATAGGATGGTCGGTTTAGCACTTGTGGAAGATCAGAGTGATAAAACTCATCTACCTCTTCGTCAAGTGGCTCATCTGGGTCAGGTTCTAAGGCTGAACTCTGTCTTGTATGAGGTCTGCTAGGTTTCGTAACGCGTTCTGTTTCATTTTCTAATGAAGAGAGAAAACCACAAGGCAGTAAAAGATCTCTGTGGAGTGTTCTGTTGGGTCCTTCTCCGTTCTCTGGTTTTACAGTGTATACTGGCAAGTTTTCCATCTGTTTGAGAACTATATACACTGTTTGCTCCCATTTGTCTGCTAATTTATGCTTTTCTCTTAAGCGAAGATTTCGGACTAAAACACGATCTCCCACACCTAGTGTGGACTCACGAATGTTTCTGTCGAACCGTTCTTTGTTCTTCCTCGCTGTTTTTTGAGAGTTTTTTATGACAATGTCATAACTCTGTTCCAGATGACTCTTCAGTTCTTTAACATACTGAGAATGAGTTATAGAGGGCTTGTTCAAATGCGGTAACCCAAAGGCAATATCTATAGGCAACCGAGGCTGCCTACCGAACATTAGCTCGTAGGGAGAGTATCCCGTCACGTCATTTTTTGTACAATTGTACGAGTGAGTAAGTGGTTTTACAAAATCGCGCCAGTGATGTTTCTCAGTGGCTTGTAAAGTTCCCAACATGCTGAGTAATGTACGATTGTACCGTTCAACGGGGTTGCCACGAGGGTGATAAGGGCTCGTTCTGACTTTACGGATACCAAGTAAAGAACAAAGTTCCTTGATTGTACGTGATTCGAAATCCCGTCCCTGATCACTATGAAGACGCTCAGGAAACCCGTAGTGGACTAAAAAATGTTCCCACAGGTTCTTCGCGACGGTGGTGGCTTTCTGATCTTTGGTTGGGATGGACACTGCATACTTTGTAAAATGGTCTGTAATCACTAAGACATCTTTAGTGTTCTTACTGTCTGGTTCTATGGAGAGAAAATCCATGCAAACTAACTCCATAGGTCTGGTGGTGGTAATACTCACCATTGGAGCAGCTTTGTCAGGGAGGGCCTTCCGACGGATACATCTTTCGCAAGTTTTAACTTTGATTTCGATATCACTAGCCATTCTTGGCCAGTAAAAACGGGACCGAATGAGATCTGTCGTACGTTCAACCCCAAGATGCCCCATATCATCATGTAGGCTTTGCATGACTGTTGAACGTAATGAATCAGGCAAGACTAACTGCAATGATGTCTCTGGTCCTAATTGGCGTCTCCGGTACAGTAAATCATTTTGAAACTCAAACCGTTTCCACTCTCTCAAAAGGTTAAGAACCACCGGGGGTTCTGCAATAGTATCAGTTGGCGGTTTATTGTCAGTCATAAGCAGCTGAATGACTCGGCCAATGGTTGGATCTTTCCTCTGCAAGGAGACAAGGTCAGCATGGTTATACTTGGGCACAGCAAAGAAACTGTCACTATTGTCTTCCAACTGGAATAGGTCTGGAATGGCCGCTGCAGACATGGCAAGTGACTGAACTAAACCACAAGGAGAATCAGTCTCATCCAAGACCATGTGCTTTTGGCATGTTGCCTTCACTGCTTCGGCTTGAAGTTGAAGCTCGACTTCTTTGACAGAGGATAAAAGATGAGATCGGAACTCATCTAGTCGTTGGCATTCCTCAGTGAATTTTGAGTTGTCTTCAGGTTTATCATGCAGCCTCCTAGACAGGCCATCCGCGTCAACGTTCTGTGTACCTGCACGGTATCTGATGTCAAAATTATAGGTGGACAACGCAGCTAGCCAACGATAGCTCGTTGCATCGAGTTTTGCCGTTGTTAAGAGGTAAGTTAACGGATTATTATCAGTAATGACAGTGAATGTGTTCCCATACAAATAGTCATGAAACTTATCTGTTATGGCCCACTTTAAGGCTAGAAACTCCAACTTGTGCGCAGGGTACCTAGTTTCACTAGAGCTTAAACCGCGACTTGCATAAGCGATTACCTGTGTGACACCGTTTTGCACTTGGTATAGCGCTGCACCGAGTCCGGTCGTACTAGCATCTGTGTGTACTAGATATGGGAGTTTTGCGTCAGCGTAGCCAAGAACTGGCGAAGTGGTAAGTTTTTCAATAATAGTTTGAAAGGACTTCTCACAGTCTTGGCTCCAACGATTCCCAAAGGGTTCTTTGGGGTTCAAGTACTTTGATCTACATGGTGGTGTTTTAAAGTTTTTCCGTTTGGGTGGATAACCAGCCGTGAGAGATGTTAGTGGCTTGACAATATTTGAGTAATCTTTAACGAAGCGTCGGTAATAACCGGTAAATCCTAAGAAAGATTGGAGTTCCTTCAAAGTCTGAGGCTTCGGCCATGTTTTGAGTGCTTCCACCTTATCTGGATCGGTTTTTATGCCATCTCGAGATACTATATGTCCAAGATAACGCACAGATGTCTGGAAAAAACGACACTTATCTGGTGATAGCTTGAGTCCGTATTCTCTAAGCCGTTCAAGAACGTGAGAAAGTCTGGTTTCGTGTTCTTCCAAGGAGTTGGAAAAGACGATCAAGTCGTCTAGGAAAACTAACACTTCCTTCAGATTAATGTCCTTCATACACTTTTCCATAACCCGTTGGAAAGTGCTTGGAGCATTTGTTATTCCTTGTGGCATACGGTTAAATTCATAAAACCCAAACGGGCAAACAAAAGCAGTTTTAGGTTTATCCTTTTCACACATCTCTATTTGATAGTAACCTGACTTGAGGTCCATCACAGAAAACCACTGTGATCCAGCGAGAGCAGAAAAGGACTCCTCCAAGTTAGGCAGGGCATATGCGTCGCGAATGGTTTGCAGATTAAGCTTTCTATAGTCTATACATAGACGTACCTCACCATTCTTTTTCCGAACTACCACTATTGGTGAGGCAAATGGAGACTCCGACTCTCTTATTATACCGGTTTCCAAGAGGGCTTCCAAATGTTTTCTCACGGCTTCATAATCATGTGGATGGATCGGCCGAGATTTCTGTTTGAATGGGGTCTCGTCTTTTAAGTTGATGTGATGTCTTATCTGTTGTGTATGACCAAAATCAAGATCGTGGTGCGAAAACACATCGGAGTAAGTGTTAAGTTTGTTGGTGATCCTCCCTTTCCATTCTTCGGACAAGGGCGAAGTACCGAAGTCAAAACTGAGAGGAGGGTTTGAAGGTGAAGTCTGTTGCTGCGAACTACACGCCGCAAGTACTTTCTGATCACTTTTGTCAGGTTCTGGATATGGCATAACACGATCGGCTTTAACTAACTCAGCGATCACACAGTTAGTGGGTAATGTGATGTCATGGTTAGTTTCGTTTCTTAGTACAACAGGTACTTTGTATGGACCATGTGAAGGTAAGGAAATGAGGCAACAGTCTACAATTATACCCCCTGGTAGAGAACCATTGGTGGGTTGTTCAATGAGTGCATAAGGCTCATGCTTGTTTTGGCTGGGTTGCATAAACCCTTCTAGTAACAGTTTTTTATTTGCAGGGAGAACTTCTTGGGTTCTCCCTCGAAGCTTCACCACACCAACTCGTCCATCTTTGCTTTGTTTTTTTCTGACTGCTAAGGCTTTTAGCACGTGTTGGTACCCATAAGAGAGTGCCTTGGAATCAGGTAAGTTATTGGCAGACAATTGCTCATACAAAGGATCGAGTGTGTTTGTGCCAATGAGTAGTGGTGTATCAGAGTTTGAGCTTATATCCGGAACCACTAACGCAAGGGTAGGTAACTCAAGTCCAGACTGATCGAGCTCTTTTGGAAATGTGACACTTATCTCTATGTATCCTAAATAAGGAACTGCTTGACCGTTTGCGCCCTCGACTTCTAACAGATTACTGATGGGTTTAATTGAGAGGTCAGGTAAGTGTTCTTGGTAAAAATAATTGGCAATGGTGGTTACCTGGGACCCTGAATCCAGTAAACAATTACATTCAACACTGTTAACTGAGACTGTAGCTGTGCATCGCCCACCCACTAATCTTTTGGGAAGTTTTGGCACTGAATGAGCATGAACTGGCTTGCAAAAAAGTCTCTCTGTCCTTTCCTTAGAGGGACTTGGTTCTACTTTAGCACCTATCTGTCCCACGATAGGAGCTTCTACCGGTTTAAAGGAGGAGACTGAGCAATTGGCTTTGACATCTCCCACTCGCGCTGCTTCTGTCTAAGAGCAAGTCTTTTAGTTGCAACTAGTGCTGGATTTGGCTCGTTGCTACAGCTAGAAGCTATGTGCCCATCTTCTCCGCACTTAAAACAGTATCCAGGCTTTGGTCTGGGCACCACTGCTGTTATCTGCTGAATCTGTTTGGGCTCATCTGGAATTTTAGTCCCCACACGGGGTTTTGACTCTTTTTGAGTTTTCTTTGCCTTTTTATCTGTGTTGTTAACCTTAAGCTGTGCAATTTGGCTCCTGAGCTCAGCGATTTGTTTGCGTAAGTCATCACAGTTATCATCTATTTCCAGTTCACAAGTGTTTTTACTCTGAGAGCATGTTGTTTGCACATTTGAATACACTCTAGTTCGTTGTGCCCCTAAGTGTTGTTTCATGCGTGCTGCTTTAGTAGCCTGTTTGTCTTCTTCAGTGCGCAGTTTGAGGAGAAGTGCTGTAAAATGAGGCGGGTTGTCTTTCTTTTGTTCGAGTTGCAGGTTTGAAATCAGCGAGCTGTCCCAACAGCCTCTGCAAAACTGCTTGAGCAGCTGCTGGTCGGCGTCACTGGAGGAAATTCCATTCCTCTGAATAACTAGGTTTAACAAGGTGTATAACCTCTGAAAGTAATCGGAAGGTTTTTCACCACTGTCCTGGTTTGTGTTTAAGAAGCGAGCAAAGAGCTCGTCGCCGTCTTCGACAGCTGCGTAAGCTGAATCGAGATGTTCAAGGTACGTTTCCGGGTCGGATTTTGGACTAAGAGCTTTAACGATGCTCGCTGCTGGGGCTGACAGACTCTCCACGATTCTTCGTACAATTTGGGACTTGGTGAGTGAAGGATCATTTATGCATAACACTACACTACTACGCCAAGTATCATAGTCAGTTTCAAAAGAAGGGTGTGGAACTCGCCCTGAGAACGGTTTTAGTCTGTATTGTGAAGTAGGCGGAGGGATAACCTCACTGCTTTTAACAATGTGTTCCACAATAACTCGCTGAACCTCAGGTGTGTTTAAAAGATTTGGTGGAATGCAAGGGTTTTGTTTTCCAGTCTCTGTAGGTGGACAATTGTCCTTTGAGTTGTTCATATAGTTAACTTCTGGTGTTAAAGGCAGGGAATATGTAACTTGGTCACTATGGAGCATTGGCTCTGGTTCAGTGACTGGTTCAGATGCATGGGTATCCCTTCCTAAAGATTCCCCAATTTTTGCCAGTTCCTCCATTAGAAGGTCTTTAAATGATTGATTGCTACGCGCAGCTATGTCCCTGAGCTCTGACAGATAGGCATCAGTGGCAGATGTGATAGTTTCTAGACTGTACGCGCTGGCTAGGTCTTGAATATGAAAGAAAACATCTGGGTTCCTAGTACAAGGTTTGTCATAGGGTAAACATTGTTTCTTTAATTCCTTAACAGTGGCTTCATGTTGAAACTCCACAATAATCTGATCACAGTTTGGTAACTTAATGCGCCTGTTAACTGGTCCGAATCCTTCCATAAACCCAAAGACTTCGTTATCAAGGTCTGTATCAGTTAACCCACTGATTAAAACAGCATTTGAAACTTTGACCTTTTCTGTTTTCACAACTTCCATTTTAAAACACTCAAAAGTACCAATAATGCCAAAATGGCAAACCACTGTGACCTCCAGGCACTCTTATGATGTCAGTCAATGGTTAGCTAAGGTAACAACTCTACAATTCTCCTGGCTGGCTCGCCAAGTTTTATGTAACCGGATTACAGGATACAATAAGATAATTAAAAGAAAAATAAACAAATGGGCCAATAATTAGGTTCGGGGAGAATTGGAGGTTGTTTAAGAATGACTGGAGTCACGGGTATAGCATGAACGGTTTATATACTAAATTTTAATAATAATGGGAAATATAACACATAAAGATAACACACAAAAACAGATGAAAACAATCGACAATAGTAAAATGCTCGGTATGAGATTTGATCATATGAGTCACAAGTCAGCCGGCGTCAAGTCAAATCCCCACGCTTGGGGTGAAAGTCAGAGTCCGGTGGTGCGATTTTTTCCTACCGCACCGTTGAGATTGTTCACAGAAGAGAGCAGTCTGCTCTTCAGTTACTTGAGATGTCCTGGTTCGTTCAGTGGTTAAGGCTCGCCATCTCCCTCGTCAGGAAGAAATCCAGTTCTCGTTCCAAGTGAGTGATCATAGGAGTCGGGATCAAACCCAAGGAAAAAAAAAAACCCAGCCTGTAAACAACAGGACTGTTAGCGAGTTGGCATCGACCCTTCTCGTCACATCACAGCATAAAGTCTTACAGACTTAAACAAATGCTTCACTCTATTGGCATAGCCAATCATGTTTGGGTTCACAGTTCAACTAACATAACATCAATTTGATTGTCTATTAAAATAATTCTCAGTAGCTCTGGAAATATAATTACATATGACAACAATTGTTCAGCTCAATAGGCTCAGTTAGATTCTATTACTCTACACTATTCAACAAGAAATACATTCATGACAACAAGGATACATTTAGTTGTGTTTCTATACAGCATTGTGACACCTTGTATATCTGTAACACAATAAATAAATAAATAAATAAATAAATAAATAAATAAATAAATAAAATGTTCTATAACAAAATTCAACAAAATATAAATTCTGGTCCTTTGGTCCACCTTTGTAAAATAATTCCTCCCTAATCAGTTAGCTTTTATTTATTTTTATTTATCTATTTTTTTTATTATTAAATGTTTGGTTAAGGGACGCATTGCTAATTCTATGGCGTTAGCTATAACGCCCCTGAGGACCTTGTACATCTAGGCCGTACCACCATTAACTGGCGGTTTGAGCCGTTAACTCCTGGGAATCCCATATGCCCTACCGCCGTTAACTGGCGGTTTGAGCCGTTAACTCCTATATGCCCTACCACCGTTAACTGGTAGTTTGAGATGTTAACTCCTGGGATCTAACGTCTAGCAGCCCACTGCTGTCACCTCGGTTGCTGTAATTAGCTTTTTGAATTTAATAATTTACTGAATTTAATCTCATTCACTCACCAACGCGCTCCAACGGTTCCCTCCTACAGAGGATTGGTTCACTCTGTCGTCTCCACACAAATCTATAAGAATGGAATTAATTTGATAAGCTATTTAAGTTTCCTTTTTTTTTTTTAGTTGCATCGTTAGCTTTTTCTCTTCTTTTTTCTTTACTCACTGCGTTGGTTCCAAGTTCCTAGCTCTTATTAGAAGGAGTCAAGTCCGCCTCTCCCTCTATCTATGCGGCACCCAAATCAGGGTTCTTCACGGCCTCGACCGTTGTTTTTTTTTTCTCTCTCTCTCTCTCTAACCGCTCAGTCTTTGCTTTCTGTATCTGCGTGCTGCACAGCCGTTTGTCTCTCCTCTCGCTCAGCTGCGTCGCACGGTTTTATTTCGCGGAGGCGGGACTTATTTCTCTCAGCCAATGAAATTTCAGATTCCCACCTGGACCAATAGTATACAGCTTTCCTCTTCTGTTTCTGTTAGTGATGTTCAAGATTCTTGTTTTAACCAATGTTTAATATTAAACTCGTTATTTTAGTTATTCACCCTTCCAATAATTCATTATGAAATTATCTATTAGTTAATTAGATATCTATTAATTAGTATTGTTAATTTCCTTAATTTATATTTTATATTTTATCTAAATTGAGGATGGATCATATTAGTAAGCCAATTAGTTAATACCTCATTAAGGTTCTAGCTTCTGGGTTACATACAATATTCTCAATTGATGGGGTTATGAAGAGTCCAAATGATGACTTGAGGTCTTCGGTGTGGCTGACTGCATATCTTGTAGGGCCCGGAACCATTTTGATAACATTAGTAGCATTGAGTCCACCCTGCTGTTGATGTGGGGAAAGGGGCCATGTTATCTTTCCATTTTTGGAGGTGAGCGTGTCTGTTGGCTGTTGAGACACAACAGGAGGGTCAACACTCTCATTCTCATCAAATGAAAATCCTTCAGAGTCAGGGTCCTCCTCAACACAATCCTCTGTCTCAGACACATTCTCTTCTATGTCACTTTCACTGTCAAAGAGCTGCTCTAAAACCTTACTAACTGTGATTCTTTTCCTAGAGCACATTCTCACGTGAGAGAACATGCAGACTTTAGCAGCCTACAAAGAGCACACTGAGTGGTGCAAGCTTTTATACGTTTACTCCTCCCTTACTTTGCATATCTCTGCGGAAATACCCCTCTGGTAAAACCCCTCCCTCCACAGCGTGGGAAATATGAGGTCTGAGGAAGGTGTGAGTTCATATGGTCACACACACACACACACACACACACACACACACACACACACACACACACACACACACACACACACACACACACACACACACACACACACGCACGCACGCACGCACGCACGCACACACTCACACACACTTAATGTATCAACTAAAAAGTATCAACTGCACCTGCACCTGCTGTTTACACAGTTAAAACAGCGTGGGGTCAAATTGACCCCTGAGGAACACCAATGCGTGCAATATGTGTTCAGGACATTGAGAAAATATTATGATGAAAATTTTATGCTGAATCTGTTGCCCCCATCAAATTAAGAAAAGTCATGAAATATGAAGCAAAAACAAAAAAGGCAACTATTGATTTTTCTGTGAAAAACATTGAAAGGGGTCAAATTGACCCCAAGGAGAATAGGAGGGTTAACAGGATATTTTAGCTAGGCTTTAGCTCCGGAAAAGCATTGTGGAGATCTGGAGCTAGAACGGAGAAAGAACCCATTCACACACGCCATGATGAATGCACTCACTTTTACGTTCGTCAGGCAAAATACGAACGAGTTGTAATGATAGTAATTTACATTTAATTAAGGATCGTGAGACGTTAAGATCCCATATCGAGTATGCGGTCAATCTTATGGACCACTGGGTAATTTAATCAGAAGATTGGAACTTTTTAATGCAGGGATTAGATAACAATTTGTATTAACTGAGAGACAATTGAAGAGAGAGAGAGAGACCTTCAAACATTTAAGATGATTTATTACTAAATAATTTTAAACATTTTAAACAAGACTAACTCTCTAATGATGGATGTTCTGTTTGAATGAGGTGTGAGATGGATGGTGCGTGTGAATGAGTGTTATTCAGTACCCTCGTATCCGGAGAAGCAAGTCCGAGTGGGAGATGATGTTTTGCTCCTAACTGATCAGAGTTTGATCGGAGTAGTCATAAACACATTGTCGCATCCACATACACTCAGTGAGACCTCCAACGATGGATCCAGAAAGCCAGGTCCATGGACCTTCCTTTCGTACTGGAGCCAATAGTACAGCGTCACAGCACGACAAACTAGTCCTTGGATTGTCTCCAGGTAAAAAGCAACAGGTGGTTCACAGCATCAAAAGGGAACCCTCCTTGGGTCAGCGAGTTCAGCTTTTATTCTGAAAGGAACTGTTGCTTGGTTAGTAACAAACAACAGATTTTTCCAGCTTGGTGGTTCTCAGCTTACAAAGGGAAGTACAGATGGCTGGTCCGATACTTCGCTTAGCATGCGGTGAACTCAGTGAGATCTTGAGAACTGAACTAAGATGGCGTTGGAACTAGTTTTATTAATCTGGATTTTTTTAATTCTGTTCGAATCAAACCTGGCAGATTTATAAACACCACAGAGACTATGCCACGCTTCAGACTAGGAAGGTTCTGATTGGATCAGCAACAGTAATGTGTCATGCGATTGTTTACCTCACATGTGTCAGTGTGTCTAGTGAACAAGATTAAGTCATTCACTTATTAAAACATATTAATCATCACATTGTGATTTCACAAATCGGTCACATTGTATTATTGACTAACAGTTGTTTGGATTAGCTTTAATGGAAATAGAGTTCTTTGATTTAATAAAAGAAAAGAGTCTTTTAATCTTCTTTCTTCTCTTGCTGGAAAGTAAACAGTTTAGAAGCAAATGCATGACCTTGAGGATGTCTCCTGCACTCGAGCACTGGGTCAGAGGCAACTGTGTAAAGAGGTTAAATAACCTTGAGGAATAGCTCCTTCATCACGTTACAGAGTTCAATTCATGTTCATAAAAAAAACCCAATCGGGTGGCAGACCAAGGCGGGAGCCTTGGCGGTCCAATCCCCGGACAAGAAAACTAGTTTTTGGGACATGCAACGTCACCTCGCTGGCGGGGAAGGAGCCGGAGCTTGTGGCAGAGGTTGAGCGGTACCGGCTAGATATAGTCGGACTCACCTCGACACATTGCATTGGCTCTGGAACCCGAGACCTGGAGAGGGGTTGGACACTCTACTTTGCTGGAGTTGCTCTGGGTGAGAGGCGGAGGGCTGGGGTTGGCTTTTTGTTAGCCCCGAGACTCTCTGCCTGTGTGTTGGGGTTTACCCCGGGGGACAAGAGGGTAGCTTCCTTGCACCTTCGGGTCGGGGAACGGGTCCTGACTGTTGTTTGTGCTTATGGGCCAAATATCAGTTCAGAGTACCCACCCTTTTTGGAGTCCCTGGGACGAGTGCTAGATAGTGCTCCATCAGGGGACTCCATTGTCCTGCTGGGGGACTTCAATGCTCACGTGGGCAATGACAGTTTGACCTGGAGGGGTGTGATTGGGAGGAACGGCCCACCTAATCTGAACTCGAGCGGTGTTTTGTTATTGGACTTCTGTGCAAGCCGCAGTTTGGCCATAACGAACACCATGTTCGAACATAAGGATGCCCATCGGTACACTTGGTACCAGGGCAGCCTAGGTCACAGGTCGATGATAGATTTTGTAGTCGTATCATCTGAACTGCGGCCGTATGTTTTGGACACCCGAGTGAAGAGAGGGGCGGAGCTGTCAACTGATCACCACCTGGTGGTGAGTTGGATCAGATGGCAAGGGAACATGCCGCGTAGACCTGGCAGACCCAAACGCATAGTGAGGGTCTGCTGGGAACGCCTGGCAGAAGAACCTGTCAAGACGGTCTTCAACTCCCACCTCCGGCAGAGCTTTGACCACGTCCCGAGAGCAGTGGGGGACATTGAGTCCGAGTGGGCCTTGTTCCACTCTGCGATTGTCGAGGCGGCTGTTGCTAGCTGTGGTCGTAAGGTGGCCGGTGCCAGTCGTGGTGGCAACCCCCATACCCGCTGGTGGACACCAGAGGTTCGGGGAGCCGTCAGGTTGAAGAAGGAGGCCTACAGGGCGTGGCTGGTCTGTGGGTCTCCGGAGGCAGCAGACAGGTACCGGATAGCCAAGCGGGGTGCAGCAGTGGCAGTTGCCGAGGCAAAATCTCGGGCGTGGGAGGAGTTTGGTGAGGCCATGGAGAAAGACTATCGATCGGCTCCAAAGAGGTTCTGGCAAACTGTCCGGCGCCTCAGGAGAGGAAGGCAGCAACTCGCTCACACT
Organism: Nothobranchius furzeri; assembly: GCF_043380555.1. Taxonomy (NCBI): domain Eukaryota; kingdom Metazoa; phylum Chordata; class Actinopteri; order Cyprinodontiformes; family Nothobranchiidae; genus Nothobranchius; species Nothobranchius furzeri. The sequence goes on from NC_091758.1 coordinate 8,367,009, forward strand.
GTTTACAGTGGGGATGGGGAGCTGCTGACGTCAACTGAGGCTATAGTCGGACGGTGGAAGGAATACTTTGAGGAGCTCCTCAATCCCACCAATGCGCATTCCGAGGAGGAACCAGAGCTGGGAGGCCTGGGGATGGACTGTCCGATCTCGGGGGCAGAAGTTGCTGAGGTAGTCAAACAACTACACAGCGGCGGAGCCCCGGGGGCGGATGAGGTTCGTCCTGGGTATCTCAAGGCTATGGATGTTGTAGGGCTGTCATGGTTGACACGTCTCTACAACATTGCGTGGTCATCGGGGGCAGTTCCTAGGGAGTGGCAGACCGGGGTGGTGGTCCCCATCTTTAAGAAGGGTGACCTGAGGGTGTGTTCCAACTATAGGGGGATCACACTCCTCAGCCTCCCTGGAAAGGTCTACGCCAAGGTACTGGAGAGGAGGGTCCGATCGATAGTTGAATCTCAGTTAGAGGAGGAGCAATGTGGTTTTCGTCCTGGCCGTGGAACTGTGGACCAGCTCTATACCCTTGCAAGGGTGATGGAGGGGGCATGGGAGTTTGCCCAACCAATCCACATGTGCTTTGTGGATTTGGAGAAGGCTTATGACCGTATCCCCAGGGGCACCCTGTGGGGGACGCTCCAGGAGTATGGGGTGGGTGGCTTTCTGTTAAGGTCCATTCAGTCCCTTTACCAGAGGAGCGTGAGTTTGGTCCGCATAGCCGGTAGTAAGTCGGACCTGTTCCCAGTGAGGGTTGGACTCCGCCAGGGCTGCCCTTTGTCACCGGTTCTGTTCATCACTTTTATGGACAGAATTTCTAGACGCAGCCGTGGTGTGGAGTGTGTCGAGTTTGGTGGCAGGAGAATCTCGTCTCTGCTTTTTGCGGATGATGTGGTCCTCCTAGCTTCATCCAGCTCTGACCTTCAGCTCTTGCTGGGTAGGTTCGCGGCCGAATGTGAAGCGGCTGGGATGAGGATCAGCACCTCCAAATCTGAGACCATGGTTCTCGACCGGAAAAGGGTGGCTTGCCACCTCCGGGTCGGGGGAAGAGGTCCTACCTCAAGTGGAGGAGTTTAAGTATCTCGGGGTCTTGTTCACAAGTGAGGGTAGGAGGGATCGGGAGATCGACAGGCGGATTGGTTCGGCGTCTGCAGTGATGCGGACACTGAGCCGATCTGTCGTGGGGAAGAGGGAGCTGAGCCAGAAAGCCAGGCTCTCGATTTACCGGTCGATCTACGTCCCAATCCTCACCTATGGTCATGAGCTTTGGGTAATGACCGAAAGAACGAGATCGCGGATACAAGCGGCCGAAATGAGTTTCCTCCGTAGGGTGGCCGGGCTCAGCCTTAGAGATAGGGTGAGGAGCTCGGACATTCGGGAGGGACTCAGAGTAGAACCGCTGCTCCTCCGGATCGAAAGGAGCCAGTTGAGGTGGTTTGGGCATCTGGTCAGGATGCCTCCTGGACGCCTCCCCGGGGAGGTGTTTCGGGCATGTCCTGCCGGCAGAAGGCCCCCGGGTCGACCCAGGACACGTTGGAGAGGTTACATCTCCAATCTGGTCCGGGAACGCCTTGGGGTCCTGCCGGAGGAGCTGGTGGACAAGGCCGGGGAGAGGACGGCCTGGAGCTCCCTAATTGGGATGCTGCCCCCGCGACCCGGACCCGGATAAGCGGAGGAAGACGAAGACGAAGACGAAGACGAAAAAAAAACCAAACAAATTCACGAGCGATCATTCAATGAATGCGTTCAGGCGCAGAGACTGGTGGGACAAAAATTTTATTTATTCATATAAAAATGTGTTTGACGTTTAATTACAACATACCGTAAATCCTTTAATACAGGCCTGGGCCTGTATTAGAGGATTTACGGTACACTGTAGTGTATTGATAGGTGTGTAAAACCAAAGCTTTATTAAATAAATACAATTTAAAATGTGTGGTTTTCTATGATTGCACAAATCACAAGCTGAGCGTCCAAACTCAGGGCCATGGCAAACTTAACTGCGGATTGCCCGTATAATTCTGTCTCTTTTTACTGATCTGGGTACTTTTCTGTCACTTGAAAAAAAACTGTTACAAGGGTATTATTTTAATGAATGTATTAAAGTGATCAATAAAAACCTCCTGGTAATTGTTTTAGCACACGCCCACTGTTCACCACCATGGATTGTCCCCACTCAAAGGGAATGTCCACTCCTAATACTTTATCTAGTCTTCTAACTTTATTTAGCACAGCTTTAAGCAAAGGTCAGTAATATCCTGATCCATGATTCCCAACCTCCTCCTGCTGGTGTAAGTATGCAGATACTCTAATCCAATATCTAATTCACCAATCCTGCTCTGTCTGTTGACTTGTTCTTTGGTCTTTGAAAAAACATCAGAAAAATAGATTTAAAGTAAAACCTGACAAAACTACATGAATCTTGGAAACCAGCACGGTAACCACGGACATAGGGTGTTTTTCATTTCTAATATCTCCAACATCTGGCATTTGGCACATCCTCGGCTGCCTTCGAAAAAGCCACCGATCTTCTTTGGTCAAAGATTGTATTCTTCACCCCAGAGTCTGGTCAACTATTCTCCATCCCATGTGGTCTTCTTGATGGACACGAACAGACAAACAAGACTTCTGATTGGACTTGATTTTTATACCTTCTAAGCTGGTTCAGAGCTGGTTCTGGACCGTGTGTTGAGCTACAGACTGTATGGTTACCTTACTCTTAAGTTTTTGCATTGCTGGAGTGACTCAGCAAATTTGCTTCTTTGTGCACAACGAAAAAAAACATAAAACTACAAGTTGTACACAACTTTACTTTTCTCCTGCTCCATGGCCCACTTTAGTCAGCCAAGTCCCCCCTATCGCCCAATAGCCCAGCTGACAACTCCGCCACTCTGTTTTCAACACTTCTCTTTTTCAGCCCCCATTTTGACCTTCTGACCTTTTCATCTCCTTAACTGTTTACTGCCATTGACGACTAAAGTCGTCAATTGCATTATTTTACGGGGCGGGCGTGAGAATTAGCCCCCATACCATGAGAATAAACATCTAAAAGCTGATCCACGTATGTCACACATCACGTGATCAGGAAACAGAACATCCATGAACTAGGAGACCGTTTTGGACCGCTGCTGTGAGAAAAGCAAGGCACTCACCAGAAAAGCTTCTGCAGCTCACAGACTGGTAGAAGCTAGAACACGCAGATTTTTCCTGAAAAGAGAAGTGAGTCTACTTTTGTTTTTCGGTAGTTTGGGCGTTGACATCATCATAGAGCTCAATGATCTGTCACTCCTCTGTAAAAACACTCAAAACGCTGGCAGCCAGGGACTTTTCTGATCAGGAAACGACTGGCAGTTAATGAGTGAATTCATTAAAACACATTTAACCACTTGTACTTATCCAAACGCAAAACACATAATTCTGTACTTTACTCTTCAATCATGTACTTTTACAATTCTATTGATTTAGTGTAATTTCAGCATTACTCATGATCAGTTCAGCTTTCACCTCATCTCTGATTTTGGACGTGAAAATCACTTCACCAAACATTTTCTTTTTGAACTCTTACATTTAGATTAAACATCACACAAAATCATCGTTGTGGTTATTTTTATCAGCTCGTAAGCGTAAGAAGTCTCTGTTTGTTTGTTCCCAGCATGTCACGCTTCTCATAGAAAATTACTTTTAATTATTTAATTACTGTTTAGTTTTATTCAAAGTGAAATTGTCATTTAAAAAAATGAAATAAGACCTAAATGTATTGAAGAAAAGTTGAATATAGTTTTTAAGTTAACGGTGAGCTAGCGAGACCATGACCGTTATCATCCTAACCTTAACCCAGTTTCTCATTCTAAACTTCCCGTTGACTGTGTTGGAGAGGGACGTCACAACTAGAAACAAAGGTTTTCATGTGCAAGAGGGTTAAGGATAAGATGAGGTGAGGGGGATGTTAAATAGCAAGAGGGTAAAGGTCATAATTTGATGAAATCTCCGTTATACCGCAGCGTTTGGAAAATGATGCTCTGGCCCAGAAGCGCTGGGCTCCCAACGCCTCGGAAACAAAGGCTTGGTCATCCAATCTAATTTTTCGATGCTTCTGGTGTGAGAAAAGTCCCACAGTATGTCAGATTAATCAGGCAGAAACTGGTTTTATTAACAATTGCTTTTGAACACAAGAACCACATTTTGGTATAAACTGTACTATTCTTGCTGGATCAGCGCGCCACACAAACTCTGAGCACTAGAACGGTGGTGTGTGAGGACACAGTGAGCGCAGAGGCAGCATATATAGAGTGAGCTTTTATGAATGTTGACAAAAAAGATTAAAAGTGTTTGCAAATCTTCACTGAAGCTGACTGGTGCTTCATGAATGTAGATTATTTGGTGTATTGATTCTGATGTAAATGAAGAGTGTTGAGATAAAAAGTGTCCTGACCTGAGAACTTGACCCGTTCTCCTTCCAAGACTGATGATTGGAAGAGCACGTGAATACCATCATCAGTCCCCCGCCCAGCCTCGTTACACAGTCCAGCATCTTTACCCCACAACACAAAAAACGTTAAAGGCTGATTCCACAATTGTTTCATCCTCATTTTTTCGCTCCCAAATGTCTGTTTTTCACAAAAGATCAATGCAAATATCCTTCCCATTTTCCAATCCTTTCAGTCTCCTGCCTTCTCTCCCCTTCAGATCTCTCTCTCCTGTATTTCTTTCCCCCATCTATCTATGTCTCTCGCCCAGCAGCCATCATTATGCAGCTGATTGCTGCATTTAGTCTGGTAATTGAAATAATGAAAGAAGATTACCTCGCTGCTTTTAGTCACCTCGTCTAGTCCACCAATCAGCTGTCAGCAGCAGGTCGAGTTAGAGAGGTGTGTTTTTGTGTATGTGTGCATGGAGTATTATTTGTGGATATGAATGTTGCCTATAGGATTGTGTGGGTGTGTGAGAGAGAGAGAGGGATAGAAATGCTGTCAACAGCAGGAAATCAGAGAAATCAAAGGAGCTGTGTTACCTCAACATGACTAACAAACAACAAACTAACTCTGGATGTGTGTCTTCTGTTTCCTAACGGGTGTCCGAGCTTCTGCTGTAGCTCTTTAATTCTTCAAGGTTCATTTGCTGATTGTTTCCTCTCGACTAATTGCAGGTTTATCTTCAACATCTGTTTTCATTCGTGTGGCAACACAGTCACCTGCTTCTATCCCAGATCTGGTTGTGAATGTGTGTGTGTGTGTGTGTGTGTGTGTGTGTGGGGGGGGGGGGGGGGGGTTGTTGTCTAGCTTGTGACCTTGTTTCTGTTGTTGCAATGACCCTCATTGCAACGCATGTGCAAAGCTCCAAGCCAAGGTTTAAACATTGGGTTTGCCTTAAGTTTGGTTCCAGTGTGTCTTTCACAGATGAGACGATAGCAACACAAAGCATCTGCTAGCAGAGGTATTCTACCCGAAGACGTTTCGTTTCTCATCCGAGGAGCTTTGTCAGTTCTGACAATCCTCGGACAAGAAGCAAAAAGTCCTCAAGAAACCTTGGAAGTTCAGTTGGCTTCATTTGAACCGTTTGGATTACCGTGACCTGGACAACTGAGAACCTACACCAGCATGCTGGTGCCAAGCCGAAGGAGCAAAAGGAAGAAAGAAAGAAGAAAGTTTTAAAATTAAAATCTAATTAATGTTTTAGCAGCAGGGATGTAAAACTATTCCCTGGTTTTGTTGGGCGCAGTGGTGGTTTTATGTGTAATTGGTGGGGTAGGGGGTTCCAACAGCACTACTCAGTGTAACTTAGATGCATGGGTTCAGTTAGGTTAGACAGCCTTTTCCAGCAGTACGGTTTGGTATTTCCAGTACCTGCTGTGATGTGGCTCCTAGCATAATGAGCTGCTATGCTATCTCAGCAGCTGCTGGTCAATGATTGGCTAGGGGTGGAGCCACTGGTTACTGCGGAGTTGTCTGCCTGCCGCCTTGCTGCCTGCAGTCATTTCCTGGTTAGTAGTCTGACAAAAGTCCAGTGAATGAGCGGTTCCATCGTGGTGCTGTGTTGTGTTTTAGTGTGACAAAAACATCACCTGTTTCCAGCTCAGCTAAAGTAGGTAAAGATTGTGGGTATCGCTGACGTCGCAGGCTAACGGCTTGGACCTGAGTGACTCGATCAGCTTTTAAACCTTTCATGTTGTTGTTCTACTGACAAGTGCTGACCACTGAAAAACAAATTAACTGGCACAGAGAAGTACAGTCTTCCATTTGTCGTACAGTTTTTGTCTCACTGGCCTTTTCCTAGGGACTGTGAGTAGAATAACCTTGGATGGATGATCGGTAGACGTGTGGAAAAAGCAAAGGGTTGAACCCTGAGCATTCTCTTCACAAGACTGTCCGACAATTCAATTCAATTCAAGTTTATTTATATAGCGCCAAATCACGACAAGAGTCGTCTCAAGGCACTTCACATAGTAAACATTCCAATTCAGGTCAGTTCATTAAGCCAATCAGAAATAATGTTTCCTATATAAGGAACCCAGCAAATTGTATCTAGTCATCCTCATACTAAGCAAGCATAACGCGACAGTGGAGAGGAAAACTCCCTTTTAACAGGAAGAAACCTCCAGAGAATCCTGGCTCAACGGAAGAGTGTCTTCAGTCAGAGGCTTCTTCAGTTTGGCTGCAACACTGACCGCTACTGGAGATCCTTCCTGCCAACAGCCATTGTAATATACAACAACTCTTTGATGACTTGATTATTATTATTATTATTCTGAGCTACTACAGCAATCAATTTCCCTCTGGGATTAATAAAGTATTTTTGAATTGAATTGAATTGAATTAAAAGTCCAGTAAAAATAAGTTTCCCTTTGTTTGAAATGTGTGTATCTTATTACTACAGCTGCACCACATTAGACCAACCCTGTGGCCACACAAACAGAACAGTAGCAGCTAACAGCTAGTGTTTGTGCACCTGTAGCTTTATGCTTCAGGTAACATCACTGAAAAGGGGACGAAAAACTGAAGGCATTTCTCCCCAACAACCAACCAGAGTCAGCTTTCTCCTGCCTTGTGAAGCCTTTCCTTTCTTTCTGAGCACAAAGCCTAATTTAGCATTTAGATGTTTTCTTTTGAAAGCCACTTAAAAAACTGCGCAGATATAAACAGTTTGTTTTAATCTTTGTATAATTCCTTTAAATTGCCCATTCTCAAATAAAAAGAGGAGAGTTTGAAATGTTGCCTTTCGATGCCTGTTTAATTTATTGACATCAAAAGAAGAAAGTGTCCATTTTCATGTTCTCCTGTAACGATTTAAGGTTTTAGATAAGAATAAAACTCGTGCATTAATCCACAACTGTTGCATGATGTTTGATGACATGTTCAGCTTTGATGAGAAATCTTTAAATTAAAAATAACTTTCTGATATCTTCAGATAGCTGCAGCAGGAGCTCAGGAGGTGGAGCAGGTTGCACAGTTCCAGGTTGCAGGTGTGATCCCAGCTCCGACCAGAGAATGCTGCTGTTGTGTCTGAGGGAACGGTGATGCCTGTTTCCGTCAGCCTCGCCTCTGTCAGAGCGCCCCAGGGCAGCTGCGGCTACATTGTAGCTCATCATCGCCAGAGTGTGAATGGGTGAACGACTGATTGTGTTGTGAAGCGCTATTTACCAAATAGAGAGCATTAAAAATAGGCAAAAAGAGTGATTTGTTTAATATTACGATATGCATACATCAATGTTGACTAACTGGAAAATCCTGGACAGGATGTGAGAACTTCCTGGCTCTCTCCATGAAGTTCAAGTCCAGGCTCAGACGTTCCAAAGGGCGACACAAGATCTATGGATCAGGACCAAACTTTCCACAATGACTACGGGTGTCCTACAGGTGCTTTGGTTTATCTTACATTTGAATTCAGCTTTAGTCTCAGTGTGTGTTCACGTTTACAAAATAAAATCAAATTTTACACTTTTTTACAAATTTGACCTTTGACACATTCTCTGCTCAAAAGTCACCTATAGGGAGCCTATAAGTCACTTCCACATCATGGGTCCCCGCAAGAACGAAAAAACGAACGCAAGCCAAAGGGGGCTAAAAGTTATTTTCTAACCCGCTTTGCCTTACGCCCTGGATCACACACATGTTGTACTGCAGATTAAATGAAAAGTAATGATGGGAGTTTCGACCACGCCAGTCACGTACTTTGAGGTTTATCAGCTTGTAAAAGTTTGTAATTAACATGACTACAAACTAGAAATTGGTACGTCACAAATCTGACATCACCACATAATCTCCTCCCCCCTAGCGTAGCTGCTACTTACCACTTGACCAGATTTATGGTGGTTCTTTCCTCCTGTGGGAAGTTTGCTGAACTTACAGCCCTTTTCCCTCAGTTTTCTCCGTGTCTGGTTCGATGACATTACATTTGTGAAGCGCATTTGTAGTCCTGGACTTATTTTCACACAAAACCAAAAATAGCATTTCCTCGTTCGAAAAATAAGCGCGTTCTTGGTATCAAAATGTGTCTTTAAAATTCACGGACATGATATGTGAAATCCATGGAACAAAACAGGGGCTTCCTTTTCGATTTTCAAGAAACTCCTGAAGACCTTGCTCTTCAGAGAGCATCGTCTAAACTAGCACCCTCCCCCCACTCTCTACTGTCCACTCCTTGTTCCCTCCTCTCCATGATTCATCATGCTGCCTCACTGCCACCTATGACTGACTGGAAATTGTTTGTTGTTGTTATTGTTGTTGTTAGCCTCAAGGGCAACATGCCGATGATCACTTGTATGTCGCTTTGGACAGAAGCTTCTGCTAAATACATAAACATAAACATAAAACAAGCGGAATTAGAAAATAGCGTTTTTAGTCCCGTTGACTTGCATTATTTTCTTTTTTCCAGGGACCCGTGGTCCGAAAGTGACTTAAGCTCTCATTGAGGAACAAAGTTCCAGCAGGTACATGATCCAAGGCAGTCGTTCCCAACCGTTTGTACTCGAAGAACCCCTTGCTTGTGTCCAAGCTAAGCCAGGACCCCCAACCACAACTTCTACCTACATGCACAAATTAAAAGTGAGAAATTATATCTTCATACAGACATAGAGTTATGCCTGTTGATACTATTTGGTGTATTATTGGAATTGTATAAATGCAATTTTTATTAATTTAATCGTGGTAACCTCATAACCTCAACTCAGACAAAAATGTGGGGATCCCCTGCAATCTTGAGGGGACCCCAGATTGGGAAAATGTATTATTATTATTATTATTATTATTATTATTATTATTATTATTATTTCTGATTTTAATCGGTTTTTCATGCAGACTGAAGATAAAAATAGTCTCCTACATCTCTCATAACATTGAAGGATTCACCCATCTTGACTCACGACACGGAAGGCTGTTGTTGGTTTGGCGCCCAGGAAACAACATCGAAATATATACTGGATAATGTGTTTCCTTCCATTGGCTCCAATAATAAGTTTTTAAGCCAAAATGGGAGGTGGCCACCACCGCCATTTTGACCGTGTCACAGGTTCCGTCAAGCCCAGACAATTCCACAAAAAGGAAGAGAGGTGGAGCTGAGGGTGGGGCTGTAAGGCTGGGATCAAATGACGACACCCGTCGAACTGAAGCGATGTGGCTACAAGCTAACCCAAAGCTAATGCGGAGGTGGGAGCTAAGCTAACGGAGGAAGCTATGTAGCTACAACCAGAGTTAACTGTGCACAACACCGGAGCTTCTGAGTCAGAGATACACCGGGCTGACCGCAGAGTAAAACCAGGTGGAACACAGAGGTCTCCCGAAAGCTCCACAAGGCGGCAGCCCGCGCATCAGACAGGTGCCACTGTGATCAGAGATGCCTTGAGCTGCCGCTATAAGTCCATACCGATAGTCGGAACCCAGCTCCACCAACATGTTATATTTCAACCCATTTTCAAAAATGCAGCGTTATGTTAAATGCACTGGGGTTTACCCTATTACATTAAAATGTCACGTTTAAACAGTTCATGTTAAAATCTAAGCTCAGCTCGGCAGTGACCTACAATACATTAATATAATTTTACTTACCGAAAAAAATGAAGTGGAGACTCCTTGGACGCTCTATTAGTGCAATTAATGCCACAGCAAGTCATTTTGTCCAACAATTGCACAAATAATATCCAAAAAGAACGCACTAACGCTACAACTAATGGTCTAAGTTGAGAGACTGAAAATCGCGGAATAGTTTTAAGGCGAGGCCGAGGGCCTTTCCCCAGAGCTAGCTCTGCGGTCACATGGGTCTGATGCTCATTAATTATACTGAATTTTAGGCTTTTAACACATTTAAACAGAAGAGTGACAAAAAAATCACCCCCTCAGAGTTGTAATGAGTGTAAACTAGATCTATTAAACCTAAAACATGTTCTGGTACCAGGCTGTAAACATGTTTATTTCTGCTGTGAAATTGCTATGTTTAACATGGGAGTCAATGAGGATTTGCTCGCTTCTGACACCAGCCCCTAGTGGATGAGGGTGGAACTGCAATTTTTGTTACTTCTGTGTTGGCTTCAATTTCAGACCCGAATTATGGGAGCTTGGGAAACAGTAGAGAGCATCTTGCCAGTTGAAGCTAACCATTAGCATTAGCAACTCCACCACACAGTAGAACTCCTTCAGGCTTGTGTTTGCGGAGAAAAAACATCCACGTTATTTATTCATTTCAAACATTAAAACAATAAATAGACTAGTGTTGACAATCAACACTAGCTGAACTGGAGGTAGGCTGAAGTATACACTTTTAAGACCCTACCCCCTTTACACAATTGTTGCAAAGTAAAAAGAATCAATGGTAGTCTTTTTACTGTTGGCCAATCAGAGATGAGACCTCCAAATATGGAAATAAGACTTCAAAGCCTGCTGTCTGATGCTTAACTCTGATGTGGCTCACTTCTAGTTCCCCCTAAAGGTGCACGTGTGTTTTTTTCTCCCAGAGTACGACTTGCAAGGCAGTCATTCCTACCAAAAAACACTGAAAATGTGCCGATTAAACAAGTGAAGAACACATTTAAAGAACAGCTTAACAGCCAGTAAAGGAAATAAATTCCTGAATGCAGCATTCAGATGGAACAAGGAATGACTGTATAAATCAGTAAGTTAGTACCGTCTGCTGTTTGGGTCGAACCAGAGCCCTCTGACTCAGATTCTCTCCATGAATCTATTCATTGACCAAATGTCATAAATGTATTTGGAATAAATGTTTCTGATGTTTAGAGGTTTTTTGTATTAAAGTTTTATTGACTAGAAAATCTGGATAAACTACAAAAACATGCAGGTTTGGGATTTTTACCATTAATAATAATAATAATAATAATAATAATAATAATAATAATAATAATAATAATAATAATGATATGAATAATATTATTATTGATAATTATATTGATAATAATACTAATAATAAATAACAATATTAATAATGATAATAATTAATAATAATATAAAAATGATGATAATAATAATAATAATAATAATAATAATAATAATAATAATGATAATTAATAATATTAATAAAAATAATAATTTTTATTATTATTAATATTATTGTTGTTATCATTATTATTATTAATGATAATAACAATAATAAGTGCCTTTCAAGACACTCAAGGTCGCTGGACATAAAACATAAACATGAGTAACACAACTTCTAAATGACACAAGCAAATAATAGAGAAAAGATCAATATACAGCAACAGCAGAGCAGAACATGAGAACATGGTTAAGAACAGTGCCAAGAGGAAGAGGGGTGTGCATGAAAGCCATGCTAATGTCTAATGGGAGCTTGTTCCAGAGCTGTGGTGCAGAGAGACTGAATGACCTGAGGTTCATGGTAGGCAGACGGGCTGAAGAGGAACAAAGAGAGTGAGATGGTGTGTAAACTTGAAGGATATAAGTTAACAAAGGATTTTAAACTCGATAGGGATTTGAATCGGAAGCCAGTGCTGCTGCTCGGGAACTGGAGTGATATGCTGTGAAGATGGTGTCCTGGAGAAGATACAGGCTGCTGAGTTCTGTACTTGTTGCAATTTGTGGATTGACAATTTATATTCTTTGCCTTTTTTTCACCGAGATTCGTGTTACTTCATATTTACATTTGTGCACGCATCAGTTCTCTGAGTGCAGCGTCTCCCCACAGTCCAAAAATATGACATTAGGTTAAATAGCCAGGTCTAAATTACTTTTGTGTTTGTGTGTTTGTGTGTGTGTGTGTGTGTTTGTTTGTGTGTGTGTGTGTGTGTGTGTGTGTGTGTGTGTGTGTGTGTGTGTGTGTGTGTATGTGTGTGTGTGTGTGTGTGTGTGTGCCTGCATGTGTGCATGTGTACGTGCGTGCATGTGTGTGTGTGTGTGTGTGTGTGTGTTTGAGTGCGTGCGTGTGCATGCGTGCAAGAGTGTGTGTGTGTGTGTGTGTGTGTGTGTGTGTGTGTGTGTATGTGTGTGTGTGTATGTGTGCCTGCATGTGTGCGTGCATGTGTGTGTGTGTGTGTGTGTGCATGCTTGCATGTGCATGTGTGTATGTGTGTGCCTGCATGTGTGCGTTAGTTTGTGCGCGCGTGTGTGTGTGTGTGTGTGTGTGTGTGTGTGTGTGTGTGTGTGTGTGTGTGTGCATGTGTGTGTGCCTACATGTGTGTGCGTGTGTATGTGTGTGTGTGTTTGTATGTGTTTGTCTGTGTGTGTATGTGCATGTGTAAATGTGTGTGTGTGTGTGTGTGTGTGTGTGTGTGTGTGTGTGTGTGTGTGTGTGTGTGTGTGCATGTGCATGCAGGCGTATGTGTGTGTGTGTACATGTGTGCCTGTGTGTGTGCGTGCATGTGTATGTGTGTGCGTATGTATGTGCCTGCATGTGTGTGTGTGTGTGTGTGTGTGTGTGTGTGTGTGTGTGTGTGTGTGTGTGTGTGTGTGTGTGTGTGTGTGTGTGTGTGTGTGTGTGTGTGTGCATGTGTGTGTCGATGGTTCTATGTTGCTGTGTTGTCCTGACATAAATTGGCAACCTGTCCAGCATGTACCCCACCTGTTTACCCCTCCGTAACCCTACAAGGAAAAGCAGGAGTTGGTGATGGTTACCTCTCTGTAGAGATGATGTTTTAAAATGCCTGAATATTTCTATTTAAATAAGTCCCTCATAAACCTTTTATTGTGGTTTAATTAGCACCGATTGGTTCAGAGAATGAAGGTGGGGTGTTTTTAAACAGTGTTATGTTTATTTGTGATGCTCTACAGAATTAAAACATACGTTGTTTTTCAGCCAGTGTGTGAAAAATTGTTTGTTCACTGATTCTGTTGTTGCTGATCTCTGAGAAGGTGATCACCTTTACATCGTGTAGCTCGTAGCCTTCCCCTTTCTGCTTTATGGTAATCCTCAGGCAATAACTAGCTAAAGAGGAAATGTTGCTTTAGACTTTTCCTGAAGTCCGTTTGTATTTTGGGAGTTTGGTTAGTTGCCATTTTGAATCTTGGAAAGGTTTTCAGATTGTTTCATATTTGCACCCACTTTATTCCTAAACATGAGCCAAACTACAATGTGTGATTGTAGGGATGGGACTCACTGGCTGGTTTTCATTTCAAAGAAAGCATGGCCAAAACTGAATTCTTTGTTCCATCAGATCAGAGGACTTCAATTCTATTTTGGAATCATTTAAATCAGTCATGGATACCCCAGACTCTTTATTTGTCACGTGTGCTGGAGAGAACACTGTAGTGAATGGAAATTACATCGTTCCATCCACACTTGCATTATGTTCCTTGTTCCATTAGAAACTCAGTGTTCACTCTAAGTATTTGCTTACCACTGTGGGGATGATTGTCCTTCTATAAAATAACCTCTGAATGGATTATTGGAAGCTCGACTGATGAGGTGCATGTCTGACTACATAGTTTGGATGAAAGGGGTCTGATCAAGAAAGACCTTTGGTGGCACTGTCCATTTCAGGACCACATGCTGGTCTTTACCTTTGGGTACTTTCATTTGCAGAACGATTATCTCCTCTAGCCTGAGTGTGAGATAAGGGTTTACACCTGAGGGTCTGGGATTCTGTCTCACAGAAAAACTGACACCTTTGTTTTATTTAAACAGTCAAAAAGCACCTGAAGCTATTTGAACATTCATATATATATGTATATATATATATATTTATTTATTTATTTATATATATGACTTGATTTAGTTTGATTTGATTTGATGAGACACAGCAGCTCCTAAGCTTGCATGGAGGGTTCCATCCCAAATCCAGCACCCTGAGACTGTACACTAGCAGTAACGAAGGAGGTCAAGGACTAGTGTGTGGGAGAGCCACTATCCAGGATGAAACATCCAGATCCAAAAGTACATTAAGGCCAAGGCCCAAGCAGATGACGTGCTCAGTGAATCTCTTAGATAATGGCGAAGACAGGTGATGGAAATACCATCGTGGGAGGACAACCCCTTACATGGGATGACCCACAGACAGCTAACCAAAATGGCTGAAATCAAGAAACAGAAACATCTGTGAGAGTATGGATTGGAAGCCCCAAGGTCAAAGTGGGTAACACCCCCTAAGGTGGTTGAGCACGAGAGAGCCAAGCTTCTGTGGGACTTCCAGGTCCAGACTGACAAACAGGTGATGGAGAACCAACCAGACGTTGTGGTGGTGGACAAACAACAGAGGTCAGCTGCCATGGTTCATGTGGCGATACCAAGTGATGCAACATCAGGACAAAGGAAGATGAGGAACTAGAGAAGTACCACGGCCTCAAAGAAGAACTTGAGAAAGCCTGGAGAGTGAAGGAGAGTAGTGGCTTAAGCAGATTCCAGGAAAAAAACATCAGGCGTCTCAGTCCAGAAAAGAGCAGCTCTAGGAACAGCTAAGATACCGCAGAACCCTCAAGCTCCCAGGCCTCTGGTGGAGGGCCCGAGCTTGGAAGGAGGAGACCACCTGTGGAGGGTGAGATGGGAATGTATATATTTATACAACAGTTAGTTGAGTGGAGTGATTTGATTGGTCAAGAGATTTTCCAAGATTGCGGATATTGGACTATAACAGCACCGGGACAGTTTACAAACAGTATCACTCCGCTGTGCACTTCTGTTTACTCTTGGATTTTGACCGATTTCGCACAGCAAAGATGGGCGTATTTCCTCAGATAACATTCCATCTACATATGAATGGTCATCAGATTCTGACACTGAAGGGAAGGAAAGCAGACCGAATACATCAGCGCAAACCAGGTGTGCTGACATGTCAACAGCGGACCTCGACAACTTTGAGAAGAGCAAAAAGAAAGTCAACACTGTGAGGCAGTCAGCCTGGGCTCTGAACTGCTTTCAGACTTGGCTCAATCTCAGAAATATCCAGGTGAACTTTCAGCAAGTTAAGAAGACTGAACACAGTGTTAAGGGAGTTTTATGGATTGATCCGGACAGCAAAAGGGGAGCGCTACAGCATCAGCAGCTACCTCGGACTTTGGGCGGGATTGGAGCTGCCGGTGAGCCGCTCATGGAATTTAATGCAGGACTCAGAGTTTATACCAGCTAACAATGTTTTCAAAGGAGTCATACTGAAACATTCAGATAATTGTAAATGATACAAAGTAAAGTTACAGCGCTTTGTAGAAAATGTTTGTGTTGCCCAGCAACAGCCGTGTTGGGACTATTTGTGTTGGCAGAGCTTGATAAATGATTAAATAAATGCACACATCATAATATGTTGTTGCTTATTGTTGTTATAAAAATAAAATGAGCAAGTAGAACTGTTGTATAAAAGCAATATCACACGAGAGGGAGTGCCTACGACCGAATCACACCAGTGCTGATATTCAGCAACAACGCACTTTCTCTTGTGTGATATTGCTACAGTATGTGTGTATATATACATATATATATATATATGTGTGTGTGTGTGTGTGTGTGTGTGTGTGTGTGTGTGTGTGTATATATATATATATATACTGTATATATATATATATATATATATATATATATATATATATATATATATATATATAGATAGATGATAGATAGATAGATAGATAGATAGATAGATAGATAGATAGATAGATAGATAGATAGATAGATGATAGATAGATAGATAGATAGATAGATAGATAGATAGATAGATAGATAGATAGATAGATAGATGATAGATAGATAGATAGATAGATAGATAGATAGATAGATAGATAGATAGATAGATAGATAGATAGATAGATAGATAGATAGATAGATAGATAGATAGATAGATAGATAGATAGATAGATAGATAGATAGATAAGCTAGCCACTAGCCGTCTGCCATGATGCATTGGTTCAGAAATAAAGCGCTGAGTCACGAGATTGTTTATGATCGGCTTATAGATCTTTACCATGTAACTGTGTGCAGCTGTCTGGGTGACTGTGGCCCATCAACAGCTATTCAAGAGTAAATAATTAAAAATGCATTTATTTACCTGGTAGCCCTGCATTGACTTAAACTCAAAAGCTGACTTGAGGACAGACCATGAACTGGACTAAATCCAGCCCAGATCCGGTTACTGCTGCCAAGAAACTAAAAAACATACACCTACCAAACTTTTTATGTTATTGGACAAATGCAAGAGACCTGTTTCATGTCTCAGGTTTATGGGTTTAAAACTACAGATTGGTCTTTTCAATACTGCAGAATGTAGAGATTAACTACACACTAGAATCAGCACTGTTGCTATTCAGTTGGAGATTCTGAAAATGACCAATCAGATTAACCTCTGAGGCTTACACCATGTATAAATATCCCGGATACTTATATATCGATCTATGTTCATACACCAACCTGTTTGGTCTAATTTTAATCCAAAGATTAATGTTTAATTTAAATAGTTAAATTTTATAGCAAAAGTTTATTTTGAATCAGAAGCTAGGAATCTTTGCTTTCAAATAACCAGAAATATTATGCCTTTTCTGTGTTTCGTTTCAATAATTAGGCAAGTTTAAAAATGAAGACATTTTATTACTAACAATTTTAAACTTAATGATTTGAACGACAATTCATGGATGACAATTTAATGACCATTTTTAACAGCTTTGATATTAAACTTGTTTTAAAAGCAAACCTGTGGCTGGATGGAAGCTAAATTGGAAATACGAGTTTGGATGCGTGAATGGAATTATCAGAAGAATTCTTTCAGAGAGAGAGGAAGCGTTCTGGATAGAAATGATGTTTTGCCGCTAACTGAGTTTTTACTTAGAGAAAACAGCATCAAACACATTCTGTCGAAGTCTACCTCACCCAATCTGAAGACCCCGTTTTGGATCCGAAGTGTCCAGGTGGAGATGGGTTTCCTCCAGGCACGAGGTTGGTAGAAAAACCTCTAGCACGACCAAATCGGTCCTGAGATGTCTCCTTGGGTCACTCGACTGGTGGACCTGTATGCTTCTCAAAGTCCGTAACTCTGAAGGAGTTTTTGCATCTTAACTTAACTCAGAAATCAATAACTCTGGGTAGAGTTTTCGTTAGCTGGTTACAGCTACGTTTATTCTTAGCTATTCTTGTCGGAGTGACAGAACAGCAGGTGGAGGTTAGGGACAGCTGTTCCCTTCCCCAATGATGTTGGTTCAAGAACTGCCCTGAAGCTGGTGATGGTTAGTATTACAAAGCTCTCAGGACACTCCCACTCTCTCAGCAAGAAAGCTTGATCAGGCATCAAAAACATGTGTTGCAGTTATTGTTTATCTTGACTCTGTGTTAGATGGATAAGGTGAAACTGACCTTCTTTGCTGAACACATCTTTTACTGTCCTCAACCATAATCATAATTAATCATTATTATCCCCAAAGCATAATAATTCATTTCATCTAATTAAAATACCTTTATATTGAACCAAGTGATCATTTTATGATGATTATAATAAACAGTAATAAAATCAAAGAGTTTTATTATTATTATTATCTAATTATCATCATCGTGAACTTGAAGTGGGACGGAACAGCAGCAGATAGGTGATGTTCTGCCAGACATCATGGCTCCTTGGTTAATATGTGGATTTAAAAGTACTGTTTGACCCAGCAGGGTAAATGTGACCTTTGCCACAAATTAGAGAACCTTGATGATGCCACAAGAACTATTGAAAGTTGCTTTAACATTACAATTAGATAATCACCACCATGACAAAGGTTTTGAGAAGCTCTCGTTGTTTGATGCTAAAACTGTCATTTTCATGCAGTTGCCATGTGCAAAGTAAATAGAGCTGCAGGATTTAAATGCATCTGCTCCTGCTTCCATCACTTCCTCCACTTGTAGCCTACTATCCTCTTCCTATTATTGTTTTCTGTATTTGTGGCTCACACAGATGCCAAAGTGCCAGCTCTCACACACACTGCTTAACTTCTCTGTTTAGTTGTGAGTCCTGTCTTGTGGAACCAGCTCCCAGCTTTAGTCCGTGAGGCAGACACTTTGTCTACTTTTGACTAGGACTAAAACATTTTTATTTGATAGGGCCTATGGTTCAAATCTGATGTTAGCCCAGATCTGGACAAGTGGGGGAGTACAGGGAGGTGGAGTGTACAGTCGGTAAAGACGGCTCTCCCTTGCCCTGCCTCCAACATGCCTCCATCTAAATAGGATAGATTATCCAGAGTTATCTCTGTAGTTATGCTGCTATAGGCTTAGACTGCTGGAGGATACACTGACCACTTTCCACACTCTACTGCTTTCTTCTACTATCTGCTCTTTAACTGTATTATTTCCTGCTATTTCAGCTGTTAACTTTATTTTCTCTCTAAGTGTTTTTCTCCCCAGAAGAAGCTACAACGACGTTCTGCTGAGCTGTGGTAGCGTCATGGAGGGGGCCATCGGCTAGCACACTGCTGCTAACCACTTAAACATTATCCCTCTACTGATAATAGCATTTTACTCTATTTGACATTGAATGTGCTACTACTAATTTACCCGTTTAATCATAGATTCTCTAGGATAAATACAATAAAGTTTACCTCTCACCAAATAGAACATTTACTAAGAAATCACAATGTAACCATAGAAACATTGCTTGGTGTTGTAACGTGATCAAGGAGCCATTTCTACCCTCTAACAGCTGTTTCCTTTTGACACAGTGTCAGTGTGCATGAAACAGCCTCAAGGTCATGCATTTGCTTCTAAACTGTTTACATTCCAGCATGAAGACAGGAGAAAGAAGAATGAACTCTTTTGTTTTAATTAATCAAAGAATTCTATTTTAATAAAGCTAATCCATCAAAGTGTTGGTCAATAATAATATGTGACCGACCTGTGAAATTAAAATATTAATTTTTTTAATGATTATTATTATGATTTTTATGATTATCTTAGAAAATAAGTCTGTAACCATAAATGTTCCAACAGGACTCATTTCACATGGTGTTAAAAAGACATAACACATTCTTTCACTGATCCAATCAGAACCTTACAGATCTGATGGAGGCGTGCTTCTGATGGTGTTTGGTAATTTTCATTCGACAATAAACCATAACATCCGAGATATAAAACTATGCCACGTCAGCTCTAACGCCAGTTCAAGCGTTCCAGAGCAAGCGTCAGAGTGGCCAATCCGACCTTTATCTCTTCAACTGAAAGAACCACGACAAGCTGAGAAAATCCAGTCGCTATAACAACCAGCAGCAACAACAACTCCTTTCAGAATAAAAGCTCCACCGACCCAGGCCGGGTCTGAACAGACGCCAATAAAGAGTCATGTGTCGAAGGTAACTCGAGACGGGTCTGGTCGGAACCGTGGCTTCTTCTACCGGCTCGGTTTCCAGACAGGGTCCGCTGGGCCTCGGCATTCCTGATCAACCAGAGGACTTCCACAAGGCAGGTAGACCCGGCTTGATGGTGTCTTATGCGGTTCTGAAACTAACCCAAGCTTATTCCAAACCAACATATTCAGTTCCCGTCAGAACTAATCGCTTCTTCGGATTTGCTGGTTCTGATTTACATCACACGTCATCCATTCACCGTCTCATCCATTTTTAGTTACACTAAACATTTAGTTTTGAAGTCAGTCTAGTTTAATTTGTTAGTAATAAAATTCTTAACTTTTAAACTTGACTCTCTCTATTATGTTGTCTCTGAGTGAATACATAACGGTTACACAATCTCTGCATTAAAAAGATCCAATCTTCTGGTTTAAATAACCCCCGATCCGTAAGGCGGATTTCATATTTCCTATGGAATCCCACGCCTTACGGCTCATTAAATAAAATGTAAGAACCTCTCATTTTCCTTACAGTATATATGTTGTGTGTGTGTGTGTGTGTGTGTGTGTGTGTGTGTGTGTGTGTGTGTGGGTGTGCGTGTGCGTGTGTGTGTGTGTGTGTGTGTGTGTGTGTGTGTGTGTGTGTGTGTGTGTGTGTGTGTGTCTGCTCTGTCTTCTCCATCCTCAGTGAGTCGTGGAGGATGGCTGCTTATACTGAGCCAGGATTCTCTGGAGGTTTCTTCCTGTTAAAAGGGAGTTTTCCTCTCCACTGTGGCTAAATGCTTGCTTAGTATGAGGATTGCTGTAAAGACTATGACACTAGTCAGTGACTTGATGCAACCTGCTGGGCTCCTTATGTAGGAAACTTTTCACTGATTAACTTAATGAACTGACCTGTATTGGAATGTTTACTATAAGAAGTGCCTTGAGACGACTCTTGTCATGATTTGGTGGTTTATAAATAAACTTGAATTAAATTGAATGGAAAAACTTGAACTGAGCTCCTTCTAGTTCTCCACCATCAGCATGAAGGCTTCTTCTTTGTTCTTCTGTGGCTTGGCCTGCTCTCTCTCCTTCAGCTTCACTCCTCTCCCCTGCCGGGATAAGCTTTTAGCTGTGTCCTAGCTGTGGCGGCTAACTGCCACACAGCAGCTGTCTACAGCTCCTCACTGTTCCAGCCAAATGCCGCCACACAACACCATATAATTAAGAGTGCTGGATGGGAGCAGGCAAATGTAAAGCAATTTGCAATGAGGCGAGAGGCTGAGTGAGATGGGGGAGAGTGGGATGGAGTGGTGAGCCAAAGGCACCTTCAATCTAATTGGGCTATATCAATTTATTTCGCATTTCAGAAATGTCACATCTTGATGTGAAGCAAAGTGGATTTGCATACATGCTGCAGCCTGTTTTTAGTTCAGCAGCAGTGTGGAGGAAATAAATAAACAAGAACAAATAGAAGAGAGGAGTTTCAGAGGAAAATGCCAAGGCCTTTTCCCATCCGATGGCGGTGTGGCAATGATGCCAAAAAACAAGCCGACAGGTTTTTCTGCGTGATGTGTTTTGATGAGCAGAAGATAAGATGGATGAGGATGTCTCAGTTTTCTGAAAATCAGAAGCCTGTTGAAGCTGAAGACAACCTAACACCATCAACACGGGAAAAGAGATTTAACACTGCAGCAATCAGACCAAATCAAAACAAAGTCACATTAAACAATGAGAAATAATCATCTCATCTAAAAAAACTGCTTCATTAGTAGCTCCATGCAAAAAACTACAGTAACTCAGCTGGCAATGAGTCATGCTTTTAGAATAATCCCAAAGCTTTAAACACAAACCCTCAACATTCCCACTTCACCCAGTGTACCCAGCGGCACCATCCCAGTTCTGTCAAAGCAAGATGGCTCTCACCAGGGCAGTGTGGTCTAGGACGTCACCGTCAGAGCGCCCCAGGGCAGCTGTAGCTACATCGTAGCTCATCCCCACTAGTGTGTGTATGTGTGTGTGAATGGGTGAATGACTGATTGTGTTGTGAAGCGCCTTGGGGGGGGGGGGGGCTGTAGAACCCTAAGATGGCGCTATACAAATACAGGACATTTTACATTAACAAGCCAGCTTTGTTTATGAACGCTTTACAACAGCATAAAAGTGCTTCACTAGCCAATAGAACAACAGCAGTTTTCTTTAATGTTGAGAATAACTTAGGATAAAAGGCTTGTTGTAAAATAAATAACACAACAAAAACAAAACTAAACCACCATAAATAACCCAATCCTTTTTAAGTGATAAACCTTTTATTTTGTAGGTGCTTGTCCAGCACTAGAAACTAGCTAGCTAAAGTTGCAGGTTAAGCGTTCTGCTGCCGCTTCGCTCCGTGGATGCTTCCAGTGTGAAGTAGGGCTCATACATATGGTGGGCTCACAGCCACGTCCATTTAAAAGTGTTATTCTGGGTAAGTTTTGGCAGAAAAACTCAATGCCTTGCTCTTTCTTGTGGAACCACCAAGTTTTTGCTGACTTTGACAGTTTTAAGACATGGCCCTGAAGAAAAAGGCGCTACTGGGTGCAGCCCATCAACCAGAACAGAAGGCAACAAGGGGATGTTCATCATCTGGTGTCAAAGCTGAGACCTGACAGCCAATGCCATCATCAGTATTTTTGGATGAGTGCTGAAAAGATTGACAAACTTCTGTCTCTCGTTGGCCCTGAACTGACCAGACAGTCAATAAGTAAGTAAGTAAGTAAGTAAGTAAGTAAAAGTTTATTTATATAGCGCCTATCACAGATATAAATCACAAAGCGCTGTACAACATGATAAAGATCAGGGCAAATACCTCTAACCAATAAAAACATCAGAAAAACAATAGCAGTGATAAAGTAGAAAATAAAATCATGAGTATAAACAAAGTGAAGGTGTGAACCCGAACAAAGCCATCTTTTAGAACATTTAGGGAGGGAATGCCTGGATGAAAAGGTGAGTTTTTAGATGATTTTTAAAGACCTCTACAGTGTTAGAGAGACGGAGATTTGAAGGTAGACTGTTCCAAAGTCTGAGTGCAATAGTCTGAAAGGCCCTGTCCCCTTTGGTTTTCAGTCTGGTTCGAGGAACAGCCAGGAGGTTTTGAGATGTGGATCTAAGGTTCCGAGAGGTGGTGTGTGGGGATAAAAGCTCAGATAGGTAGCTTGGAGCCTGGTTGTTAAGAGCTCTATAGGTCAGGACTAAAACTTTAAACTGTATTCTATATTCTACCGGGAGCCAGTGGAGGGACTGTAAAACTGGAGTGATGTGAGCTCGTCTGCTGGATTTGGTTAGGAGTCTGGCTGCTGCATTTTGGGTGGCTTGAAGGCGTGAGAGGGAGGTTTTGCTGAGAACAGTAAAAAGAGTGTTACAGTAGTCTAAGCGTGATGACACAAAGGCATGGATGATTTTTTCCAGATCTGCAGTAGAAACCACTTTACGGACTTTTGAAATGTTTCTCAGTTGAAAGAAACAAGAGCGGGAGATGGTTTTGACGAGTGAGTCTAAACTTAAAGCTGGATCAAAAATAACTCCTAGGTTTCTAATGTCGACCTTGGCTGATGGGCAAAAAGAGGCAATTTCTTGCTCGATTTTTGGCTGAAGTTCCGGGGGAGCAGCGATCAGGGTCTCTGTCTTGTTAGCATTTAAGACAAGAAAGTTGCTGGACAGCCAGTTACTGATCTGGGTCAGGCAGAGTACAAGTGTGGCCAGCCTGTCCAACTGGTGTGGCATAAAGGACATATAGAGCTGAATATCATCAGCGTAGATGTGGTAGATAAACTACAAAGATCCCATTGAACCAAAGCGGAGACTGGCTGTTGGACTGAGTTAACTGCTGATCTATTCATAGAGATATTAGAAGAATAGCTGTAAAGCATATAGAAAGCATTCTCTTCCTCCCACTTCTATTCAGGAAAATATTGTTCATTAATTTGTGTAAACATAATGTTTCTTTGGGAGGTGGCTTGTCACATCTAGGTGTAAAGGAAGAATTTGTGAAATGAAGGAATCAATGAAAAAATTCTACCAATCATGCTCTTAAATGTTATGTTCTACACATGAATGTATATGCTCTCATGATTAATACTGGTAATTAACACTTTTCTAGTGTGAACGTGTTTTCAAACCCTGAATCAAAATATATTTCAAAGGTTCTCATGGAATAAGTTACACACAAATAGAAAAAGGGATGAAACATTAATGTTAGATTACTAAGAAAGTAAACCATTTTCCATACCCCTCTAGGTCTTCAACTCCTGGTAGGTGGATCCCATCTGCATCAGTGTTGCTTGATGCATTCTGCGTGACGAAGGGTTGCAGATGACTGCTGGGCTTCATGGTCACCCAGCACCTGGCAGGCATTGCAGATCTGCAACGATAAAATCTACCTACCTGGTTACTCCACATACATATTTCATGAGCATTTTATAACTCATAAGTACCCCTGAAGGACTTAGTTGTTTGTCCTTTTATCAAAACTTATTTTGAGCCTGAGAGGGTTAAAATGTCTAACTTGTCCTGCAACAGTCTTTCTCTGTTCAGTCTGGCCAATGTTGGCATGGTACAAACAGCAAAAAAAAATATGCTTCCTCTGTCTCATATCTTTGACATCAAGGGCTTTAGAGGAGGTTCTTCCAGTGATTTATGTCATTCCTCTCTATCTTGGAGGACTTTCATGCTTCCTGTCTTCCAGGCACCAAAGGTGTTGGACGGCATTGTCTGGGGCTTCATGGTCTCGGGACGCCCCTATCGTCAGAACTAGAACAGTTCTCTGATGCAGTTCCTGGAGTAGAACATTGCCCTGATGGGGAGCAGAAAGACCCACCGCTGTCCTCCATTGCAGTGCTCCTGAAATCGCTCCTAGAACTTTACGGAAAAATGGACACACAGGACCAAAACTGTTTGAATAGAAAGCTACCATCATCACCTGTGATATTTAAAGGGGACAAAGAATCTTAACCAACATTTTCTTGTTGCTTGTGAATAAAGACAGGTTGGGTGGTCAAAAGTAGCATGCCACTAAGTCAAAGCTGTGTGTGACCTACTTCTTATGTAAATTAGAAAGTTTAAAAATGCCAGAGAAAAACTTCTTTTCTGAGAAACCTCTCATAAAAACGTCACAATGTGGAGCCCTTCCTCCTCCAATATGCAGTCTCCAGTGTCTGAGGCTTTCTGGTTTAAACCAACCAATCAGCAAGCAGCTCATTAGCATATTGGCCAAGTGGGAGGGGTAAACAGCTCTTTTCACAGCAAGGCTGATTTAGGGGGTTTAGAAGGGCCTGTATCAGGGCTCCTGGGACAGATGAAAGCCAAAAAACATTTATTATGCTTCTTAGAGATTCAAATAAGTATTTTAGATTGCTGATAAACTGCATTCTTTGTCCCAAAAGGATTCTGGGAAAAGTGGAATTTCCCAAATTGTTTGGGAGCATTACATGGGAAACATACACGCATCCCAAAAATGTTGACTCCTTGGTCGTGGCAGCATGTCTACTCCACAGCTTCCTGCTTGCTCCCTATGACAACCAGTGATTACTACATGAAGCTGACCAAGATGGGCGACACATTGCCCCAGTAAGAAACATGGGAGGAATCGTGCATCAAGAGAGACCTGTGATGTTATTAAGAGACAGCAACACACTTTCTAGTTAAAATAAGCTGTCAGCCTTCCCCAGATGTCACGACTAGCACCAAAGTACAAATCGTTATCTGATGAAGCCATCAGGACCACATCATCTGCAAAAAGAAGAAACTCAATCCTTAGGCCACCAAAACAGATCACCTCAGCACCTTGGCTGCATCTAGAAATTTTGTCCATAAAAGTTATGAACAGAATCGGTGACAAAGGGCAGCCTTGGCGGAGTTCAATTTTCACTGGAAACGAGCTCGACTTACTGCCGACAATGTGGACCAAACTCTGACACTGGTCATACAGGGATCTAACAGCCCATATCAAAGGGCCTGGTACCCCATACTCCGGAAGCACCCCCCAGAGGATCCCCTAAGTGTTTTCTCCAGATCCACAAAACACATGTAGATTGGTTGGGCAAACTCCCACGCACCTTCCAGGATCTTCCTATTGGTATAGAGCTGGTCCAGTATTCCACGGCCAGGAAGAAAACCAGATTTCTCTGCCTGAATCCGAGGTTCGACAATCCACTGGACCCTCCTCTCCAGAACCCTTGAATAGACCTTACCAGGGAGACTCAGAAGTGTGATCCCCTATAGTTCGAACACACCCTGCGGTCCCCCTTTTTAAATAGGGGGACCACCACCCCGGTCTGCCAATCCAGTCGAACTGCCTCCGATGTCCATGCAATATTGCAGAGTCATGCCAGCCAACACAGCCCTCTCCTGTGGAACCAGATCCCAGCTTTAGTCCATGAGGCAGACACCTTCTCCCATGCACGTTTTTTTGCCTCAGTGACCACGCAGGCCACATTCCGCTTGGCCTGCCGGTACCAATCAGCTGCCTCTGGAGTACCACAGGCCAAAAAAATCCTATAGGATTCTTTCTTCAGCTTGACAGCCTCCCTAGCCATCGGTGTCAACCAG
Organism: Nothobranchius furzeri; assembly: GCF_043380555.1. Lineage (NCBI taxonomy): Eukaryota > Metazoa > Chordata > Actinopteri > Cyprinodontiformes > Nothobranchiidae > Nothobranchius > Nothobranchius furzeri. The sequence goes on from NC_091758.1 coordinate 8,393,254, forward strand.
CGGGTTCGGGATTGCCACCACGACAGGCACCGACAACCCTGCAGCGGCAGCTCCGGTTGGCCGCCTCAACAATGGAAGCAAGGAAAATAGCTCACTCGGACTCAATGTCCTCCGCTTCCCCCGGAAAATTTTGAAAGTTCTGTCGGAGGTGAGATTTGAAACTTCTTCTGACAGGAGACTCTACCAGACGTTCCCAGCAGACCCTCACAATATGTTTTAGGCCTGCCAGGTCTGACCAGGATCTCCTCCATCATCCAAGCCAACTCGCCACCAGGTAGTGGTCAGTTGACAGCTCCACCCCTCTGTTCACCCGAGTGTCCAACACATGTGGCTGCAGTTCAGAAGGGACGGCAATAAAGTCGATACATACACACACATAAATGCATGCATTATTTGTCCCAGTCCACCCCTGTGTGTGAGTGTGTGTGTGTGTGTGTGTGTGTATATATATATATATATATATATATATATATATATATATATATATATATATATATATATATATATATATACTTACCAGTATATATGAATAAATGAATGAAAGAAGAAAAAGCATTTGTGTTTGTGTGATCTTTTGAAAATATGCAGCAGGTAACTACAGACCAACTTCATTTTATCTTCCCGCAATGTCTTTGAAGTGGAACTAGAAAACTGAGCCTGGCATTAGCCGTCTTGCTCACCCTGGGGCAGGACACTAATATGTGAACTCTGCTGAAATGAACAATACCGTCTTTACATTCATTACACAGAGCCATCAGTCACTGTTTAAACTAAATGAGTGGATGTGTTTCTGTGTAGGAGGAAGGGTGACACAGAGATCACACATGCAATCATGCATAACTTGATACCTGTGGATACATACGTGCATGTGTACTTAATGTTTCCTACATTTAAACACACGTGTAGAAAGCTCCCACTTAAAGCTGCACCCATGCAATCAGCTTTAGACATCCGTCTGAAAGTGTTGGTGCTTTCTCATGTTATGTGAAAAATGGTAATGCTTTAGCAAGTTCAATGCACACCTTCTATTAATAGTCATTAGAGTTTATAGAGGTTCATTAAGCCTGCTTGATAATATATTTCTTAAGAAAGGTTTAATTGAAAAAAACTTAAATATTAAATCCAAACACCATCAGCTGTCATGAAGAAATATGTCTGGCTTTTAACACCAAGACCAGATCTTCTCAAAAGTGAGGCAAGTGAAAGACCTGCACAGTCATGTGACCACTCAGATGTGGTCCATTGCATCTAAAGGTAATGGCCACCCTCACCCTTACCCCTCCACCCAAAACACCAGGTAACCAACCCTAGATAGTGTGGTCAAATGGAGGCCAACAATAACCTTTGAGCTGCAGCAGGAACATCCCCAGCTTGATAATTCGGGAAGTTCCATCTTTACATGAGATTAAATTAAATGGGCACCTCTTCCACAGCCGAACCCGTCGTTCACAGCAAGTGCAGAAGTGAAATGGCCCGGTGTCCGGACGGACTGCCATTCACACTGACTGCAGTTCTTCATCTCCGTAAATTTGCTCTCACAGGGGCACCAACTGATTAGAAAATGTATACCTGTGAAAATAAGTAATATCATACACAGTGAACTGATATTGACGTCATTAACTCATTCACTGCCATTGACGACAAAAGTCGTCATTTGCATTTTTTTTCTGTGTGGGCGTCGGAACGAGCCCCCGCACCGTGAGAACAAACATCCCAGCTCTAAAGCCAATCTTCATCCGTATACGTCACACGTCACGTGACCAGGAAACAGAAATCCATGTGTTAGGAGATTGTTTTGGGCCGCTGCTGTAAAAAAAAAGTGAGGCAGTAACCGGAAAAGTGTCTGCCGATTACAATTCAACAACGGATTATGAAAGAACGGATAACACTCGAAACGCGCGGATTCTTCCTGATGTCAGAGGTGAGTCTCCGCTTTGTTTTGGTAGTTTTGGCATCCACATCATCCTAGCGCGCAACATTCTGAGACTCTTAAAAAACCAGTGAAACCGCTGAATAACGCTGGCAGCGAAGGGCTTTGCTGATCAGGAAACGGCTGTTAGCGAATGAGTTAATAGTAAAGCAAAAACCAAATAAAACAATGCAACACAAGTTTTATTTTGAAACACGTTGGGATTCCCCCGGAGGAGCTGGCCCAAGTGGCTGGGGAGAGAGAAGCTTGGGCCTCTCGCCTTAGACCGCTGCCCTCGCGACCCGACTCCAGATAAGCGGATGAAAATGGATGCACCTTGCTGACGTATCACTTCCTGTCTGGCTCATGTCATTTCTTCTACTTTTTGACTGAACACATAGGGCCTCTGGAAAAATAGACTCTATGTAGAAACTTTCCAGAGCTCTGGCTCTGCATCGCGGCCAGTGTACTGTGTACAACTTTGATAACATGTAAAATAAAACTGCACTTGCTGTAAATTATTTAACAAAATATTCTCAAACAATATCAACATGTATTAAATAAAATAAAAAAAAGTGTTTAGTTTAATCTTTGTTTAACGTCGTCTCGGTCGTTGACTGACAGGATATTTGCTAAGGAAAGACTGTCCAGACGTTTACTTCCGGTCTTCCTATTCAACAAAGGACTTGATGTCTGGTACCCACACCAGCCTATGTGGACCAGGTCGGTCAGGCCTTCAAAGGATGCAGCCCTGAATTCAGACACAGCTATGTGTAGCTGGCTAGTGTGCAGTTACACATACGTGTAGAAACTCAGAATGCATGTGTGCCATACCGAAAGAGTAAAAGTATGGACCATTACACGGCTACCAGTTGGACTAGCATTAAATGACTTTCCATGCCCAGGTTATATGGGTGTGACAGGGTGAATCAACAGTGTCCTCTAGAACACTGGAAGCTCCAAAGACCTTGAGGGTTAGGGTTTAGACGTCCCTGGAAAATGAAATAAAAGATTAGTACCAAAAAAATGTGTCATTCTCTGTGCATAAGCATTATTAAGCACAATTTTTCAGCATTAACCAAATAAAATACTGATAGGTCAGTCCTTTATCATGGCTCAGAATGTGTTCATAACTCTCTGAAATAACGATGCGGAGCATGGTGGCAGTGGATAATTTTTCTTTCTAAAGAAACGGGCTGTTGGCAAGAAAACCACTGCTTTTATGTACGCCGTGTTTACTTTATTTTATTTATTTGTATATTCTGAAATGGTGAGCCTAATTCAGTAAAAATTATTTAAGATCTGTGTACACTCAACTCAGGCAACACTTCTGTTAGTAATCAGGTCAAAATGAGTCTTTGATAGTTTTCATTTAAAAGCTGATTGTAAAGAAGCAAGAGGCCAAAGCCATCCCCGAAGCTCACGCAAATGCACACCAACAAGCCCATGCCTATATTTGCAAATTCCTGCTCCTGAAAGTGAACACACACACACACACACACACACACACACACACACACACACACACACACACACACACACACACCTGCTGGGACGGATCAGATTTAGGGCTTCAGAAAGTCGAATGCCAGCTCATTCCGTCTCCTCCCTAAAATTTACCCTCCATCTCCTTTGTTGTCTAACTTTCCTACCTTGTGAAAGGATTTTAGCCCACACAAACATGTCAGCCTACACACACACACACACACACACACACACACACACACACACACACACACACACACACACACACACTATCCAGTTGGTGTAAGATGTCACCTGAGTTGCTGTAATTACACTCAAGGTGCTGATAGCATTTCTCTCGCCTCTTTTGACAGAGGTGTGTGTGTGTGTGTGTGTGTGTGTGTGTGTGTGTGTGTGTGTGTGTGTGTGTGTGTGTGTGGGTGTGAGACAGGTAGATAATGGGGTTAGTGTTGTTTGGCTTTGAGCTACTTCTTTTGTTGCTTGTCAGTCGACTGAACTTTTTTTTCCACCAGAAGACCAAAGATGCGGTTACATGAGAGGGAGCTCATATGGGGCTTTGAAAATGATTTAATTATTGAGTCCTACAGATTTTATTTCCCATTTCTGTCATTGAATCGTCTGATGACACTAAACATTAAGACATAACGATTTATTTACTCAACCTTTATTTAACCTGATGAGTGGATGGAGAACTCATTCTCATTCACAATGATGATCTGGTCAAGAGGAAGCCACAGCAGCAGACGAATAGTTAGCTTTACATCAAAGAACAACAGACAAGATAAAAACATACAAGATAAAAATCACATAAAACTGTTAGACATAAGGACAGAGGGATGTTCTCACATATAATATGTACAATACATCATAACAGGCTTAAAACAGTCTTTAAAACTCAGAAGCACGTTGATCAGAAACTATTGATCACCAGGAATTATTGAAAGTAGATAATGGAATGTAGGAAGTGAGCTTCAGTGGTTTCTGCAGCTCATTGGGACCTCTGGGACAATCATATCACAATCTTGTGTTTCTCTGTTCAGAATACAAACCACTTGTTCAGAGGCAACTTGTGACAAGAAGTGTGAGAACAGGACGCTGAAGAAGCCCTGCAGGGTTGTTTTGAGATGACAGATTGAATGGCTCTCTGCCAAGGATATGAAGAGGACATCAATGCCATGACTGGATGTGTCACTGACTATATAAACTTCTGTGTGGACAACATCATACCCACCAGAACAGTGAGACGCTTCGCCAATAGCAAACCCTGGATCACCAGTGAACTGAAGAATCTGCTAAATGAGAATAAAAGAGCCTTAAAGGTGGGAGACAGGGAATTATTGAGGAGTATACAGAAGCAACTGAAGATCAAGATCAGAAACAGCAAAGAGGCATACAGGAAGAAGCTGGAGAACAAACTACATAGGAACAATATCAGAGATGTCTGGTCAGGGATGAAGAAGACCACAGGCTTCAAGCAGAGGAAGGATTGCACAGATGGCAGCCTGGACACAGCCAATGAACTGAACAAGTTCTTCAATAGGTTCAGTTCAGGAACAAACCCAGCATCCTCCTCGCCTGTCCCCAGCCAATCAGACGTCCCATCCTCCTCTGATCCAACATTTTCCTGTCACATGCTAGCTCTTTTGTCCTCTAACGCAGTCATGGACTCTTCTGGTTCTATAAATATGTCTTCAACCAAGTCAGGAGATGCTGCTGCCCCATTTACCTCCCCCTGCCACCCATCTGTCTCTAGAAGCCAGGTGAAGAAGCAGCTGGAGAGACTGAACAGGAACAAGGCTGCAGGTCCAGATGGTGTCAGCCCCAGAGTACTGAAGGCTTGTGCAGAGCAGCTTTGTGGGATTCTGCAGCACCTCTTTAACCTCAGCCTGGCCCAGGAGAAGGTTCCAGTCCTGTGGAAGACATCCTGCCTTGTTCCAGTTCCAAAGAAAACTCGCCCATCAGTCAATGACGACTACAGACCGGTTGCCCTGACATCCCACATCATGAAGGTCCTGGAGAGACTCCTGTTGGTCCACCTGAATAAGCAAACTAGAACATATCAGGACCCGCTGCAGTTTGCTTATCGCCATGGAGTTGGAGTTGAAGATGCCATCATCCAGATGCTTCAACCAACCCACTGTCATCTGGACAAAGCAGGCAGCACTGTCAGGGTCATGTTCTTTGATTTCTCCAGTGCATTTAACACAGTCCAGCCTGATGTATTTAGCCAGAAACTCCAGAAGACACAGGTGGGGGCCTCAACTATCGCCTGGATTAAAGGCTACCTGACAAACAGACAACAGTTTGTGAGGCTGAAGAACTGCACATCAAACCAGGCGATCAGTAACACTGGAGCACCACAGGGGACTGTACTCTCACCTTTCCTTTTCACCCTGTACACCTCAGACTTCCAGTACAAATCAGAGACCTGTCATCTACAGAAATACTCAGATGACTCTGCAGTTGTCGGGTGTATCAGAGATGGACAGGAAGCTGAGTACAGAGAGCTGGTGGAGCGCTTTGTGTCATGGCGTGGAAACAATCATCTGACCTTTGTGAACAAAACAAAGGAGATTATTTTAGGCTTCAGAAGAAAGAGGGTGGAGTCAAACACTGTTTCCATCATGGGAGAAGAAGTGGAGATGATTGAGGAATACAAATACCTTGGAGTTCGCCTGGACAACAGACTGGACTGGAGAAAGAACAGCAAAGCCGTTTACAAGAAGGGACACAGCATATTTCACTTCTTGAGGATGCTTAGGTCCTTCAATGTCTGTAACAAGATGCTGCAGATCTTCTACAAGCCTGTTGTTGAGAGTGTAATCTCTTCAGCCATCGTCTGTTGGGGTAGCAGCATAAGAAGCAGGGACCTGAAAAGGCTCAACAGCCTAATAAAAAAGGCTGGTTCTGTTCTGGGGACGACTGTGGAACCACTGGAGGAGATAATGCAAAGAAGGATTCTCCAGAGAATCAAGAAAATGATGGACAACCCTTAGCATTCTCTTCACAAGACTGTCCGACAACGGAAGAGTGTCTTCAGTCAGATGCTTCTTCAGTTTGGCTGCAACACTGACGCTACTGGAGATCCTTCCTGCCAACAGCCATTGTAATATACAACAACTCTTTGATGACTTGATTATTAGTATTATTCTGAGCTACCACAGCAATCAATTTCCCTCTGTGATTAAAGTATTTTTGAATTGAATTGAATTCCAGTCATTGGAAGCAGCAAACTGGAATGAGGAGCGGCCAAAGGAGGTGTGAGTTTAGGGGATTACCATTGAGTGTCATGACTCACCACCTTCACCCTCCTCTGCGTCCTCATTTAACCTTCATTCAGCTCACCTGGTCCCTTCACCAAGCTCCTGACAACCCTGTTTCCCTGGCAACCACAATCGGCTTCATCCACTTCACCTGCTCCTGACTCCTCAGCTCATCACTCACACCTGCTTCCCCTGCTATATATTCACCAGTCAGCCACTAGTTCCCTGCCAGATTATTGAAAACCTTTGCCAGTAAATTTTCCAGCCATCCACCCTGCCTGATCTCTGCCTCCGGACCTCGTTTTTTCTCCTGACCCCTGCCTTGAACTCTACCTGCCATCACGACCCTCGCCTGTCTTCTACCATGTCTCCAGCCTGCTCCCTGTACCTGCTAGTGCCGATCTGGTTTTGACTCACGCCTGCCCTCCGACTCTGTCTCCTGCCTCGCCCTCCTCTGGTAACGCTGCATCCAAATAAAGCCTTTTAAGGAACTTTACTGTGTTTGGCGTCATTACGGGTCTTCTGAGTTCTGTTCATGACATTGAGATTAAGTTACTGGAATGTAAACGTGCTGGGCTTTGGAAGTGATGAGTAACAAGAGAAGAAATGATGGTTCTACCGATGATGGTTTCGTATATGAACTGATACCGATGTAACATCCTGCAGGAATGGAGTGATGGCCAGTTAACGAGTGAGTAGAGATCACAATGATGAGTAGTGACAGGGGCACCAGTGACCAAACGGGTTGCTGACTGATAAATGACATTGAATTTATGAAGACATTTTTGGAAGTGGTCCAATAAATGATGTCACCGTAATCTAAGATGGGACAACACATTCTCACACCCGAAGTGGCTGAAACTGACGAAGGGTGACCAAGCGTTTGTTTCCGACACATTGGGAGCCCCAACGTACACTGCTCAGCACTGATTGGCTCGGTTAGAATTCTGAGGGGGTGGGGCTATTTGAATAGGAGAGTTCCCAGATCCATTGCTTCCCGTAAGGAAGCATGGGACTGGCTGCAGGCTGGTCTTTTTGACCAAGGTTTGCTTTGCAGAATGAGTAAAATATGACCTGTTACGGTATGGAAACTCAATTCTTGACTTGACTTTAGAAAATAATTAATTACTGAGAATGTCAAATGAAAGTGTGCTGTCAAGCCAGATACCCAGACACTTATAAGAACTGACCAGCTGCAGTTCTGCACCATCAGGGGAAACAATACTAGGGTGGCAGGTTGATTGCAGTAAGTTACGGTTGAAGATCATGAACTTTGATTTACTTGTGTTTAAATAAAGATGTAGGTTGGAGAAGTCATGGTGAAGATAATTAAAGTTGTGCTGCAAGGAGAGCAAAGCTGCATGAGCGTAACGTGGTGGTAATATGAAAGTCTTTCCCACCAGAACAAACTCCTACAAAGCCAAGAAACACACTAAATGATTTTAACAGCTATTAATGAAAAAACAATAACAAATTATACAAAATGTGATTCATTTTCTACTTTCCATGACTAAAATTATGATTTTATCTTTCTGTATTCCAAGTAGTTCAGGAATCTTCATGCACTGTTTGTTTTAAAAATGTGAACACAAATGAGATCATGTGCACAACCAAGTAAAAAAAAAATGCCATTTGGGTTGATGTGCTTTAACCTCACATAACTGTTATGGTTGTAGTTAAAGCCATACATTGCTACTTTTTCATCTTTTTTAATCATTTTCTTGATTCACTGTGTGCTAAAACGATCCTTTGCATCAGGGGTGTCAAACTCAAACTCACACGGGGCGAAATGAAACTCTGGGAAGGAGTTGAGGGCCAAACTTAATATTTTTGAAAAAGTGACGGCAAATTTGCACATTTTCTTTATCAACATAAATGCAATTTTGAACCTTTAAATTTGGAAACAAACATATTTCTCCATTAACACTGAATGTGGAATAACCAAATTACACACGAGCAAGTCAGTTTTAAATAAAAGGCATCAGTGGTATTCATTACTTGTGGTATAATCAGCATTTTTAAAATCTATTCAGGATTTATGTTTTCTTGTTTATTCATTTTTCTTATTTTTATTCTCCTTTTTTCTCCTGTAATACGTGTCATCGCTGCTGTGACGTCTAGCTTTCCCCACTGAGGAACAATAAAGGGATTTTCTATTCTATTCATCTATCTGCAGCCTTTCCACTTCCTGTTTACTGTAGGTTAAATCTTTTCTCACGGGCCAACAACAAAATAAAGATATCATTTTATCTTAAATGAAAATGCAACATCTCACCTGTTAACTTTCATGTTTTGGAGCAGAAAAAGAGCATAAAACCAACATATTTAAAGCTCAGTTTGCTCTACTGGTTTACTGTGATGCTCACCTGTTCCAGCCAGATACCTGCATCATGGGGTTGATCTGAGCTGAGGAGGAGACTCCTGTTGTTTTTTTCATCTTCATCATAATAACGACAACATTAGATGACAACAGGTGCTCACATAGGTTTGTGCTGATGAACATGTCTGAGCAGCTTGACCACGTTGTTGTGTGTCGGGGAGGAAACACGACCACAGAGTCGTGCTGGTTTGAGCGTGTCGCTGCTCGCTGGAGTTATATCAGCTCCGTCTGGACGTTAGTTGGAAAACTTTCTCTTTCAGTCGTGAACACATTACTGAGCGGTTAGAATCTCCGTTTCTGGGCTTCAACGTCAGAAAACAGCTGAGTAAACTCGGCGCTGAGTGAGAGGAGTGTTTAGTTTGTCCAAGACAGCGGAGCTGCAGACACCGGCAGCAGGCGCTGGAAAAAACACAAAGGAGGGGGCTTCGTCGGCTCCGCGCTGACGCCGCAAAGCATCATGGGAGTTGAAGTCTTTGCAGTAAAATCGACCAGTGGGCTAGTTTTAATATATTTTTTACATTTATCTCGCGGGCCACATAAAAATGCTCCACGGGCCGCATCTGGCCCACGGGCCTTGTGTCTGACACATGTGCTTTTCTGTTATGATTCGCCCCTTTTTGTGTTTGTGTTTAACTTTTTCTCTGTTGTTTTTGTTCAGGTCAGCTGCAGATCCTCTCAGGAATCCTCCCCTTACCTGTGAACCTCCTGGAGTGCTGCAGCTGAACCACATCATCTTGATTGCCCTCACCCTATTTCAGGCCACTGCTGCCAGTCATCAGTGTGGAGTTGTCTTTGCTGAGTTGTACTTGTATGGATTGAGTTTGGTTTTGGTTTTTGGTTCCCACAGTCAGTGGAGGAAGTTTTGTTTATTAAATCTTTTTTGAACTCTGGATAAAGGATCTTTATTCCTGCAAATGGGTTACTGCAGAGGCAAACCGTGACATTACAACTCCACCAAGATGTCTGACCCAGCAGGAAGAACCCAGAGACAAGACCCTTCCTTACCTGCCTCTGGTGAGGGTGCTGCAGGAGAAGCCAGCCTTCCTGTTCTGACCCAGGAGCTCCGCAGCTGCATGTCAGGGTTGCAGCAGTTGCATGGACGTGTAGCCAGACTGGAGCAAGCGCCTGCTCCCCCTCGACAGGTTCGTTTGGGTCGTCCTGAAACTTTTTCTGGTACCGCAGAGGATTGTCGACCATTCCTCACCTCCTGCCGGCTCCATTTTGACTTTAATCCAAGCGAATTCCCCTCGGAGCAGAGCAAGGTGGCTTTTGCCTTGAGTTTCCTGACGGGCAGAGCCAAGAGGTGGGGGCTGGCTGAGTGGGATCGTGGAGCGGAGGTGGTTCGTTCCTTCAGGGCCTTTTCCACTCAACTCCTCGTGGTGTTTGATCCCTCAACACCGCACCGCGCGGCTGCTTCTGAGCTGCTCCGGCTCAAACAAGAAGATGACAGCGTGGCGTCCTATGCAGTACAGTTCCGGACGCTGGCGGCAAGCTCCCGCTGGCCTGATGATGCACTGGTCGACGTCTTCCTTCAGGGGCTCTCCAGCGAGCTCAAGGACGAGCTAGCCGCAAGGGAGGTTCCTGAGGAGCTGGAGGATCTTATCGATCTGGCTGTACGCATCGATCGGCGGAGGATGGAGCGCCTTCATGATGAACTCCGCCCACTGACTTCTTCACCTCGTCCTCACCCGATTTCTGTGAGTGTTTCTCACCTGGGCAGTGACGCCCCGTCCTCGGAGCCCATGCAGCTAGCGGGTCGGGTGTCATCCTTTTCTCCGCCCTCACGACCGCCCACCAGTGTGCGGTTGACATATGGGACGAGACACGGTGAATATGACACCCTTATTGACTCCGGCTCTGATGGGGATCTGATGTCCCAGGCAGTGGTAAGCGAACTTTTGATTCCAGTCGAGGAGGTGTTTCCTGCATTGTCCATCCATGCTGTAAATGGTTCCCTTATCCACAAGGTGACTGCACGCACTGTTCCTGTCACTGTGACGGTCTCTGGGAACCACACAGAGCGGATGTGTTTTTTTGTGGTTGACTCTTTAGTGCCTCCTGTGATCCTGGGTTACCCCTGGCTAAGCAAACACTGTCCCCATAGTGACTGGGTTTCTGGCCGCGTGTTGACGTGGAGTCCTTTTTGTTTATTGAACTGTTTGTCTGCTGCTCCTGTTCGCCCTGTTTCTAGCCAGCCTCCCTTGGAACCACCTGACATCAGTAATGTTCCCCCCGAATATACAGACTTGGCTGCGGTGTTCAGTAAGGTTCGTGCTAAGAACCTGCCCCCTCACCGTCCTTACGACTGTGCTGTGGACCTCCTTCCTGGTGCTCAACCTCCTAAAGGCCGTCTCTATCCTCTGTCCATCCCTGAGACAACAGCCATGGAGGAATACATTCAGGAGGGCTTACAGGCAGGCATTATTCGGCCATCCTCATCACCTGCAGGGGCAGGGTTTTTCTTTGTGGGCAAGAAGGATGGGGGTTTACGGCCGTGTATTGACTACAGGGGTCTGAATAGCGTCACGGTTCGTAACACTTACCCCCTGCCTCTCTTGCAGTCTGCCTTTGACCAGATTAGAGGGGCTCGGGTGTTCACAAAGCTGGATCTACGGAACGCTTATCATCTGGTGCGCATACGGGAGGGGGATGAGTGGAAAACTGCCTTCAACACCCCGTGCGGCCATTTTGAATAACTGGTGATGCCTTTTGGACTGACAAACGCACCAGCTGTGTTTCAGTGTTTTATTAATGATGTGTTGAAGGACATGATGAACAGATTTGTGTACGTCTATCTGGATGACATTTTAATTTTCTCCCCAGACCGTAAAACACATGTGCAGCACGTCAGGGCCGTTCTGCAGCGCCTACTTGAGAACCAGCTCTTCTGTAAGGCTGAAAAGTGTGAGTTTCACACCACCAAGACTAAGTTCTTGGGGCATGTGATCACGCCTGGAGAGGTACAGATGGACTGTGACAAGGTCAAAGCGGTTCTCGAGTGGCCTACACCTACTGGTCGGAAGCAGCTTCAACGCTTCCTGGGGTTCGCCAACTTCTACAGGCGCTTCATCAGAGGTTTCAGTGGCGTGGCTGCACCCCTCCACAGACTCACCTCGGCTAAGGTACGTTTTGTCTGGGACACTGCTGCCGACATGGCCTTTGCCGAGCTCAAAAGACGGTTCTCTGCGGCCCCTATCCTGACCCAGCCTGACACCTCCAAGCAATTCATTGTGGAGGTTGATGCGTCTGAGTCAGGGGTGGGTGCTGTGCTGTCACAGAGAGCGTCTGATAATAAAGTACACCCCTGCGCGTATTTCTCCTGCAAGCTCAATCCTGCAGAGAGAAATTACGACATAGGGAACAGAGAGTTGCTAGCTGTTAAGCTAGCACTCGAAGAATGGCGCCACTGGTTGGAGGGTGCTGAGCAGCCGTTTTTGGTGTGGACCGACCATAAGAACTTGGAGTATGTACGGACTGCCAAGCGCCTTAACCCCCACCAAGCACGGTGGGCTCTGTTTTTTGACAGGTTTAACTTCAACCTCTCCTTCCGTCCGGGCAGTAAGAACATTAAACCTGATGCCCTGTCCCGCCAGTACCAGCAGGAGGGTGAGGCTTTGGAGTCAGAGTCCACGTTCATCGTGCCGCCCAACTTGGTCCTTGGGGTCTCTCGTTGGTCCTTGGAGCGCAGGATCAATGCTGCAGTCCGAGACCCCACTACCATTCCGTCTGGATGCCCCCCGCACTGTTTGTTTGTTCCCCCAGGTTTTCGCCCGGCGGTGTTGAAATGGGGGCATTCATCACGCCTGGCCTGCCATCCTGGGGTAACCAGGACTGCCTTCCTGGTAGCGCAGCGGTTCTGGTGGCCTACGGTGTCGTCTGACGTTCGAGCTTTTGTCTCCTCTTGCCCAGTGTGTGCCAGCGTCAAGTCACCCAGAACTCCTCCGGCTGGACTCCTGCAACCTTTACCTGTTCCCTCCAGACCTTGGTCCCACATTGCAATGGACTTCATCACTGGACTACCCAACTCTAAGGGTAAGACTGTGATCCTGACTGTAGTGGACAGGTTCTCAAAGATGGTGCATGCTATACCCCTGCAGAGATTGCCATCGGCTCAGCAACTGGCGGAGGTGGTGGTGCGGCATGTTTTTCGGCTGCACGGACTTCCGGAGAACATCACCTCGGATCGAGGACCCCAGTTTGTTGCAGCTTTTGGAAGGAGTTCTGCAGACTCCTTGGAATAACGGTCAGTCTGAGCTCTGGTTTCCACCCTCAGACAAATGGTCAAGTAGAGCGCTTTAACCAGGATCTGGAGACCGCCCTGCGTGCTATGTGCCTGAAGAACCCCCAGACTTGGTCCTCTCAACTCCCCTGGGCTGAGTATTCGCACAACACCCTGGTTAATTCTACTGGCTTCTCCCCCTTCCAGGCTGCCTACGGGTACCAACCGCCTCTCTTCCCCCATCAGGAGAGGTCGGCTTCCACCTCCGGTCCTGCAGCATTCGTGAGGCGCTGCCGTCGTACATGGACTGAGTACCGTTCCCGACTGGTTCGGAACCAGGAACGGTTCACCTCCGTGGCTAACCGCCGGAGGTCTGCTGCTCCGGAGTACAAGGTGGGTGACAGGGTTTGGCTCTCTTCGGCTGATCTGCCACTGAAGGGGGGTGCCAGGAAGATGCGGCCCCGATTCATCGGACCCTTCCCCATCACCAAGGTCATCAACCCAGTAGCCGTCAGGTTGGAGCTCCCTCGGGCACTGAGAGTCCACCCTGTGTTCCATGTGAGCAAGCTGAAGCCTGAGAGACTCTGTCCCCTGCAGACGCCACCTGCGGTCCCTCCAGCTCCCCGCATTGTGGATGGCGGTCCTGTCTACAGCGTGAATAAGCTCTTGGCCTCGAGGAGAGTGGGCAGGGGCGTCCAATACCTCGTGGACTGGGTGGGTTACGGCCCGGCGGACAGGCAATGGGTCCCAGAACGCCACATCCTCAGCCGTGATCTGATCGATCAGTTTCACCGGGAACACCCCACCCAGCCGAGACGTCCGTCTGGGAGCCGGACTTTGTGAGGGGGGTTATGTTATGATTCGCCCCTTTTTGTGTTTGTGTTTAACTTTTTCTCTGTTGTTTTTGTTCAGGTCAGCTGCAGCTCCTCTCAGGAATCCTCCCCTTCCCTGTGAACCTCCTGGAGTGCTGCAGCTGAACCACATCATCTTGATTGCCCTCACCCTATTTCAGGCCACTGCTGCCAGTCATCAGTGTGGAGTTGTCTTTGCTGAGTTGTACTTGTATGGATTGAGTTTGGTTTTGGTTTTTGGTTCCCACAGTCAGTGGAGGAAGTTTTGTTTATTAAATCTTTTTTGAACTCTGGATACAGGATCTTTATTCCTGCAAATGGGTTACTGCAGAGGCAAACCGTGACATTTTCATGGTTAATGAAATGTCACTCAGACCCCAACCGCCCTCTGTGGACTTAGTAGAGTGGAGCTGACATGCTTGGCGCTGGAATTTGCACATCTCCTGCATGTTTTAGATCGTGAGCGCAGCTGATTTTTTTGGTTTAGTGATGAATCGCTCTTGCAGACAATAATGAAGGCTGGGGAGATGTTTCAGCTGTTATATTAAGGTGTCAAAAAGGCGAATGCACACCAAGGAGATAAGTTTCACTTTTGGTTATTCTAAACGGACACCAGGGGGCGGTAAAACCAGCCAAAACGGCCTAGTCTCCTTATAGCTTTAATGTCAGCTTGAAATGAAAATACTCGCCATCGCTGTCTGCATGTCTCTTATATCAGAACTAGACAGAAGCAGCAGAATCTGCAAAGAGGCATGCTCTTAAATCATCTCAGTGCTCTGGTTGGGGTAGGGGGCCCTGCAGAGCAACAGAGGAAAAATGGGCTGTGTTATAAACAGTAATTACTTTGACTAAAAAGCTTTGTGCAGTTTGCTGACAGTTATCCAAAATGGACAGCAGTGAACGGCATAACTACGTGTGCTAGAGCCCTGCACGGGCCTAAAATCTGAGCCCGTGTCCGGCCCGGCCCGAGGGCCGTCAGGCCGGGCCGACCCGAGGGCCTAGGGCTTCAGTGCAGGGCTCTAACGTGTGCTCTTGCTCTGGTTACAACAATGTGACAGAACAACCAGCTGCAGTTCGTAGATGAATCTAAATTACGTTGCAATTTCTAACTGCTCACGCTGCTGTTCCAGTGCTTTTAGAACAATTCTCAGAGCGGCTGTTTACAAGAGCTTTAAGTCCTTACCGGTTTATAAATGAATATTATCTTCTTGCAAAGTTCTTA
The DNA here is from genome assembly GCF_043380555.1 of Nothobranchius furzeri. Classification (NCBI taxonomy): domain Eukaryota; kingdom Metazoa; phylum Chordata; class Actinopteri; order Cyprinodontiformes; family Nothobranchiidae; genus Nothobranchius; species Nothobranchius furzeri. Next base: position 8,408,583 of record NC_091758.1, read on the forward strand.
ATCGTTCTTTAGCATTTTCTGATTATTTTTGTGATTTTCTCAGACCAGGTTTTATGGATCAGACTCGGCTAACCAAGTCTCGCCTAGAATTAAATATTTTAAGGCTTTCAGAACTCAATATTAACGATCCAAGCTTGGTTTTAAAAGCACTGTTCATTGTTTGCTGTTGCACACATGGTTATACAGCAAAACAAACAGTTGAAATCTAAACACAAGAGCTGCAATCAGAAATAGACACAGATGCTTTAAAGCAATGGTAATGTTAAAGCTATAATCCCAAACCATAAAAATGAACAATAACATATATAAGAATGAATATTTTCATACAGGATTAAAATAAATCTAACACTAGAAAAGCACCTAATAAATTTAAAAATAAATATAGCACAAATGAGAAAACAGTTACAATTATTTTAACAACAATAACTTACAAAAACACAGTGCCCATCTGGTGACATCAAGAGAAAAATGTAACTTGTTTTCCTCAATGTCACCAGACAGGCACTGTTCAATAATAATAATAATTATTATTATTATTATTATTATTATTATTATTATTATTAGTAATAGTAGTAGTAGTAGTAGTAGTAGTAGTATTATTATAAACAGCACCTCTACTTCCTGCGCAAACTCAAGCGGGCAAGTGCTCCACCACCCATCCTGATCACATTCTACAGAGGAACTACTGAAAGCATCCTCTCCAGCTGTATCACTGTGTGGGGCGGTAGCTGCACTGACTATAGCAGGAAAGCTCTACAGCGCATTGTGAGAACAGCTGAGAGGATAGTTGGTGCACCACTCCCCTCCCTGCAAGACATTTACACCACTCGCCTCACCCGCAAAGCCATCACAATTGTCAACGACGCCACCCACCCCGCACACTGTCTGTTCAGCCTCCTGCCCTCTGGAAAGAGATACAGAAGTCTCCGCTCCCGCACTACCAGGCTCAGCAACAGCTTCATCCACCAGGCTGTGAGACTGCCGAACTCTCTTCCCTCCCGGCTCCCAGCCAGCAGAATCACCAGGGTGACAGGAGTATAGGTTGACAGACTGGACCCTACCCCCCACCCCCACCCACCCACCCCCACCCCACCCCCCACCCCCACACCCACCCCCACCCACACACACATATACATGCACACTATACAAAAAGTAAACAGTGGTTGAACCAAGAACGGGGTAAACATTTCTGATTGTAAACAACTACCTCTGCATTGAAATTGCACACACCTGCTGCCATATGTTTTGTATATTATTAGCGATATTTACCTGTTTAATATTATCTTATTGTTAGGGATGTTTTTGTTTTTGTTATTGTTGTGCATCTGCACTTTATGCTAATGTCTATGCATGGGACAGTGTGAAACGTAATTTCAATTCCTTGTATGGCAAGCACATTCGAAGAAATTGACAAATAAAGTATTCTATTCTATTCTATTATTATTATTATTATTATTATTATTATTATTATTATTATTATTATTATTATGCAATGGACTGGCTCTCTGTCCAGAGTGTACCCCGCCTGATTGCCCATTGACTGCTGGAGATAGGCACCAGCCCCCCCCCACGACCCTACGTGGGCAAAACAGGTTCAGACAATGGATGGATTGTAATTATGATTATTATTTTTTTTATTGTTATTATTATCATTATTATTTTTATTACTATTATTATCAGTATCCTTCAATTTTTCCTTTGACCTTTCTAATGGTTCATCACACATTTTCTGGATATGGTAGACTTAAATAAGCCCATACCTGTATTACTGTGTTTAGCTGGTTCCATATGAGAAAACAGCTGTTGTGTTTGTGACTGATGTTGTTTTGACAAAATAAATTAACAACATCTGCTAAATAAGTTAGTTTAAGTGCAACCCTGCCTGAACAAGTGAATCCTAAATAAACCTTATATGTGGTGGGAAAGAGAGAATTGAACCACCAACCTTCCCATTGATCCACAGCCACCGCTGTATGGATTCAACATTAAAATGACCCGTGATGTCACCTCTCATTATGAACTGTTTTTGGGCGTGTTTTTGCTTACACAGTAAATCTGACAAGCCTCAGCCATAAAGCTGCTGAAATGAGTGTCCAATCATCTAAACGTAATAATACTAATTTATGTATTGTATTGTGAAACCTAAACAACATAAACAAATCAGTGTTTAAGACAGGATGACGTCTTCTTTAACATTCCTCCTTATTTTAATCTTCCTCGTCCCCGTTTTGCCAGTCCTTTACCACTCCACCTGTGAGTGTTGACTTTTGACCCCAGTCTTCACACTCTGAGTCTGTTTTTTTGGCTGGCTGACGCTCTCGTGTTGGTTTCACAGCACACTTTTTCACTCCTTTGATACTGCAACAAACAGTAAATCTGCGAAACTAACTATTGTTCTCTGACTGGGAATGGCACAAAAGCGATGTTTGTGTATCTCCACACTTTATCAGCCTGCTCTCTGTTTGCTTTTATTTGTAGTGTTTTCCTGCTTCTCAGGACAACAAACAAATGCACCCTGTGTGTTTGCTGATCATTATATTTCATAATGTGCTGCCCTTACCAAAGTGTTCTTTCATAAGTAAACAAACGCAAATCAAGCAGGGTCATTGTTTTCAAATGTGTTGTGGTGTTCTTCTCATAATTAAACAAACAAAACCTCTAAATTATGTTCTGTGTTCATCAGTGTTTCACTCTTTGCTGTTGTTCCTCCAAATGTGCTCTTAAAAGAATATATTCATCAGCTTGGCACACTCCGTTTATTTAAATTTATATAATTTACTTAGTTAAAAAGTGACATTTGTGTATCATAACCTATGAAATGGTCAAACATCCTGCAGTTAAGAGGTAGAAAATCTATCTTAAAACTAAGGTTTCTAAGTGGAGGAGTTTAAGTATCTCTGGGTCTTGTTCACGAGTGAGGGTAGGAGGGATTGGGAGATCGACAGGCGGATTGGTTTGGCGTCTGCAGTGATGCGGACGCTGAGCCGATCTGTCATGGTGTAGAGGGAGCTGAGCCAGAAAGCCAGGCTCTCGATTTACCGGTCGATCTACGTCCCAATCCTCACCTATGGTCATGAGCTTTGGGTAATGACCGAAAGAACGAGATCGCGGATACAAGCGGCCGAAATGAGTTTCCTCCGTAGGGTGGCCGGGCTCAGCCCTAGAGATAGGGTGAGGAGCTCGGACATTCGGGAGGGACTCGGAGCAGAACCGCTGCTCCTCCGGATCGAAAGGAGTCAGTTGAGGTGGATTGGGCATCTGGTCAGGATGCCTCCTGGACGCCTCCCTGGGGAGGTGTTTCGGGCATGTCCTGTCGGCAGGAGGCCCCCGGGTCGACCCAGGACACGTTGGAGAGGTTACATCTCCAATCTGGTCTGGGAACGCCTTGGGGTTCTGCCGGAGGAGCTGGTGGAGGTGGTTGGGGAGAGGACGGTCTGGAGCTCCCTAGTTGGGATGCTGCCCCCGCGACCCGGACCCGGATAAGCGGAGGAAGACGACGATGACGACGGTATCTAAGAAACAGACAACGTACATTAAATTCTACTGATTGAATGGCAAATAATTGTATTCAATTCTGAAGGAAGATGGAAAAAAGCACACTTTGGGCACTTCGGACAAAAGGGGCAGGTGCTCAAGCACACCCTCCGCCCCCTCTCTGCGTGCCTGGGGGGGTTGGGGGGGGGGGGGGGACCTGGTTCATCAAGTGTTAAACGAACCGCATCTCATCTCACCTGCTTTAACGTGCTTTTACACAGATGGTCAGCCAGACTATTTACCTGAGGATGTTTTTCTACCCAACATCAGTCTCCTTAAACTCAAACCAGGTGTGTGTAACCGATGTCACCCTATCGTCTTTACAGCACGTCTCCGTCCACCTGCTGCAGGAGCAGCTGCTGCTTCACAGAAACAGATTTGTGCTGCAAACCCGGAATTAATCTGTGTTTCCAGTACAGACTTGAACATATTTGTCGAATGATTTGTGCAATAATCTGATTTTTATTTGACTTCTACAAAATGCAAGTCCTGGATTAAAAATGACAGAAACGGGGACGGCTCGCCATCATATTTAAAAGCTGGCACTCGTTAATTCGGCCATAATTTTTTACGTCAGGTGGTCTAAATGACAGAGGGGAGGCTCGCTGGCTGTTGCACACATGCGCAGTGGGGATTATTTAATCCAACAATCCGAATGGCTGTACATGTACGTCTATGATGATCGGACAAAACCACCTCTCTCAGTCAAAATGCAATTTCAATCCAATCTGGCGAATCGGATCAGAACGTTCCGATTGACATGTTTACATGCAGAATCTTTGATCTAATTGGGTGTTTAATCCGAAGAATTGTGCCCAGGTAAACGTGGCTAGTGTTTACAAAATCCTGACAGATCTACGTCACACTGTCACTTAATGTTCATGGACTCACCCATCTGGACTCATGACAGGGAAGGCTGTTGTTGGTTTAGCATCCAGGAAACAGCAGAGAACATCTCAGCAAGTTGAAGCTAGCTGTTAGCATTAATAACGCCATCACACAGCAGAAGTCTTCTGGTTATTTGTGGAGATAAAACATCAAAGAGTTAATGGTAGAGTCGCATTACTGTTAAGCCTAATTTACACTTCTCCATTAGCTCTGCGAGGGAGAGACACACACGCACTGACAGAGATATTTTATGTTCGGGCTTCTCCATCTTGTGGGGACTGTTGGAAAATAATTCCCTGCCAGGGGAACAGAGGGCATAGCATTATTCTGGGGTATCCTGCCACCATTCCCGTCACATATCTGGTCCACGATAGTGTATTTACTATTGTGTTTTATTTGTTTTAATATATTTCAGACGTTTTAGCACGGACACATTTGTCCCTCATTGCTTTTCACCTCTTAATGCAATTGTCAGGTTGGATTGGCTGAGCTGAAGCATAGCGGAGGTTGCTTGTAGCGTGGGTGTGTGACCCAGACGCGGAGTGGCTAGCGTTAGGTTGAACAGAGCACACAGCTTTGATCAAGGAACGGCGACGCAGCGCTCAGATAGAGCCGAGGCTGAGCGGCGGTTTCGAATAATTAAGGAAGCTGTCTTACCGGTGGTAGGCAGTGAGGAAAGATCTCTTCCCTGGTTTGATGGTGGATGATACTGAGAACTAGGTTCAACGTATGTCTAGTACGATGACTGAGTGACAGTGGTGACACTTCCCTAAATAGAGTTGATGTGATGACGTTGCCGAGCCGCGCCAGCGATGGGAATGCTGGGATGTGTAGTGCTTCGCCCACGAGGTAAGTAGAGATGGTCAGGAGGAGGAGTTTGTGACAGCAATCAACACCTCCAAACCCATGTTGCTCATCATTTCCATACACGAATATAAACTCTTGCTTTGTATCTTTATACTCCTGCAGTCACAGGCAAATAAATGTTAATATTTTCAGACTTCTTGTCATCTCATCTGATCAGCGGCCGAATGTGTTAGACACTCAAGTGAAGAGAGGGGTGGAGCTGTCCACTGGTGGTGAGTTGGCTTTGATGGTGGGGAAGGATGCAAGTCAAACCTTGCAGGCCCAAACGTATTGTGAGGGTCTGCTGAGAACGTTTGGTGAAGTCTCCTGTCAGAAGAAGTTTCAATTCCCATCTCCGACAGAAATTCCAAAATGTTCCATGGGAGGCGGGGGACACTAAGTCCGAGTGGGCCAGTTCTGTGCTTCCACTGTCGAGGCGGCCAACCAGAGCTGCGGCCACAGGGTCATTGATGCTTATCATGGTGACAATTCCCGAATATGCTGGTGGACACTAACGGTTAGGGATGCCTTCAAGCTGAAGAAAGAGTCCTATTCAGGTCTTTTTGGCCTGTGGGACTCCAAAGGCAGCTGAGGGGTACCGGCAGCACAAGCGGAATGCGGCCCAGGTGGTCACACCTGGTAGCACTTTGTTTAAAAGTGCTTTTCAGTCCATCAGTCCCAGCGTGCTCTCTATAATTAATGCTTCTCTGGTTTCTGGTCAGGTCCCTGCTTACTTTAAGAACGCTGTAATCCACCCGCTTCTTAAAAAACCAAGTCTTGACCCCTCTCTCCATAGCAGCTTCAGACCCATCTCTAAACTTCCGTTCATCTCCAAGATCTTGGAAAAGGTTGTGGCTAAACAACTCACAGCTGCTCTTGATGAACATAACATCTATGATAGCTTCCAGTCAGGTTTTAGTAGAGCTCATTCTACTGAAACAGCTCTTCTTAGGGTCTCTAATGACCTTCTGACTCACAGTGATGCAGGGGACTGTTCTGTTCTGGTCCTGCTGGACCTGACTGCAGCCTTTGACACTGTTGACCATCACCTGCTACTGGAGAGGCTGAGAGACTGGGTAGGCCTATCAGGAACTGCTCTGGAGTGGTTCTCCTCTTATCTTTCTGAGCGCTCCTTTTCTGTGGCCGTCTC